>NC_132878.1:94263838-94343838 GCF_030463535.1 Salminus brasiliensis
ATTTATTTATTTATTTATTGCCAATATCTAAAGTTTTGCGCTTTATTTGCATGCTGAAACCTCACACTAATAATAACAGTGGATGCTCAGCATTTCTGCCGAACCCTCCTTATAAATAAAAATCAATTAAGCAATTAACGTTGCTGATAACATTGCAGCCAGTATGCAAGCAATCTGCTCAGCAACTAGCCCTGTAAGCATGTAGCACTGAGCCAGTTCCCGACGGTTCTGTGCTATTCCTTTTTTTTCTTGCACTTAGTGAAGCAAGGCTTCATAGTTTACTGGTAGCACTTTATGACTTTATGACATTTCCGGATTTAACCTTACCGTTGGTATATGCATTTCATATTGCATATTACATTACTGCTGTCTACTGTATTACTGAGTAACTCTTTACAGAGCACAGTCACTCATCTGCATTATATTTATGCCCATTATTTATCGCACTTACCCTTTAACTGCTTTATTATATTTTTATTAAAATGACGTGTGTATATGAATCTGGGCGTATGGGAGGCTGCTGTGCTCTTAACTGTGCTTCACTCTTGTTTGCTTTACCTTGTGTTTGTACTTCTGTGCTGCTGTGATTACCTGACTTTTCCTCTGGGGTTAAAAAAGTTATCTGTCTGTCTGTCTGTCTCTATCTATCTATCTGTCTATCTATCTATCTGTCTGTCTCTATCTGTCTATCGATCTGTCTGTCTGTCTGTCTCTATCTATCGATCTGTCTGTCTGTCTGTCTCTATCTATCTATCTGTCTATCTATCTGTCTGTCTGTCTCTATCTATCTGTCTGTCTGTCTCTATCTATCTATCGATCTGTCTGTCTGTCTGTCTCTATCTATCTATCGATCTATCTGTCTGTCTCTATCTATCTATCGATCTGTGTCTGTCTGTCTGTCTCTATCTATCGATCTGTGTCTGTCTGTCTGTCTCTATCTATCTATCTGTCTATCTATCTGTCTGTCTGTCTCTATCTATCTATCTATCTGTCTGTCTGTCTGTCTGTCTCTATCTATCTATCTATCGATCTATCTGTCTGTCTGTCTCTATCTATCTGTCTGTCTGTCTGTCTGTCTCTATCTATCTGTCTATCTATCTATCTGTCTGTCTCTATCTGTCTATCGATCTGTCTGTCTGTCTCTATCTATCGATCTGTCTGTCTGTCTGTCTCTATCTATCTGTCTATCTATCTGTCTGTCTGTCTCTATCTATCTATCTGTCTGTCTGTCTGTCTGTCTCTATCTATCTATCTGTCTGTCTGTCTCTATCTATCTGTCTGTTTGTCTGTCTCTATCTATCTGTCTGTTTGTCTGTCTGTCTGTCTCTATCTATCTATCTGTCTGTCTCTATCTATCTGTCTGGCTGTCTGTCTATCTGTCTCTATCTATCTATCTATCTATCTATCTATCTATCTATCTATCCAACTGTCTATCTATCTGTCTGTCTGTTTATCTATATATCTGTCTGTCTGTCTATCTATATATGTACCATGTATCTGTCTGTCTGTCTGTCTATATATTTGTCTATATATCTGTCTGTCTATCTGTCGGTCTATCTGTCGGTCTGTCTATGTTCCAATGTAAAATAGCTCCACACTGCAGACTCTCATTTATAATGTATGTTAAAGGCACCTTGAGGACCCCAGATGGTGCTCTGACCATCTTGGTTAAAATTTAGACTCTGGATTAGGATTAAAATAGCTGCTACCGGATCCAATCAAACTTGCCCAGATCGGCCCCCAATCCAGTGTATTAAAATGTACATATTCATAATTACTACAACAATACATATAATTTGACCAGGGGTGCCCAAACCTTTGCATAGACCTGTATGCCTGTGGCCACTATGGATCCCTGTAAGGTGAAATTTAAGTGAGATTTTGAGGGGAGAATCTCCCACAATGCATTTCCTCACTACATGAGCTGGATTTGGGCCGGACCACGATGCTTTATGAGTCTCTAGTCATATAACATGCTCATATAAGCAAGTGATTGTTAGGAGCCACTGGATGCCGTGAAGTTCAGATATCTCCCATGTAGTTCATTAACAGTAGGTATAGGTTGCTCAGCAACACAGCAGTCAAAGGTGTGTCAGCATGTTGATGGAAGTGTCCAAATCACTGCTTAGTAAACAAATGGGGAGTAGGGATTAATTTCGGAGCACATGTGTGCAGCAGGTGTATGTTAGACATGGTCAGAGAGGGTCAGTAGTTGTATGATGACCAATTCTGCTTGCTTGGTGTCCCATGTATTCCAGGCACGGGAAGTGAGAGGAGGAAGGAGGATGGGTATCTGAAGCTAATGGATGTTCTCTTTATGCCGTCTGTGCTTCCCTCGATGCAGGAGAGCGTTCAGCAGGAGGTGAAGCAGCAGCAGCAGCAGCAGCAGCTGTTTCTCCAGCCAGCGCTCCACAACCCTCCCCAGCTCTGGCCAGCCACAGCACCCACTATCAGTTTCACTCTGACAGCCGTGCTCCGCAGGTGAGTGGTTCTCAGGGAAGTTCTTCTGGGAGCAGGAAACAGGAAACCTTCTTCTGGTGCAGAAAGAACATCAGCTTTTTACATTTTATGAAAATGAAATCCATCCTAATGACCAAAAGACCCACCAGGAACCTGTTAGCCAGGAGCGTCCAGCTAACTGAGGCTCAAATCTCACCTGTTTAGAGGATGAAGCCTCATATCTGAGAGCACAGAGTCGAGGGGATGCTCTTAGGAGGGGTTTCCACTGTTTTCAGGCTCATTAGTAAACTGGCTCATCCAGGTTCGCTTGCTTTCCCTCTTACTGGAACTTAGCATGTCGCTAAACTCACAGCTACAGTGGGTCTGTTTTTTCCCCACCTGTTTCAGAGCGTGACTTCCTCACTTAGTGAGCTCCTACACGTTTCAGTGACTGGATTCCAGCTGTTTCTGTGAATTCCAGTAAATCCATTAGCTTTCAACAGTCTGTAAAAGGCCCAACAGAAATGCTGCAGAATGAGCAAAAATACAATATTTGACTTCTCTCCAGTAAAACTTTCCATTAAATTTCTATTTTAATAATACTGCTGATCCTAAAATGGCTACAAGAATAAAATTATTTAATGCAAACTTATTAATATTACATTACATTCAATATAATGTTACATCTAATATTAAATAATTAAACAGCAATAGCAATAATACAAATAATAATGTGACATAAAATAACAAATTGCAATATATTTTATATTAAATTAAATAATGATTAATATCACTACTAAAACAATTATAATTGTATTAATTGCAATAGTAATAGTACAAATCCCATATAAAAATAATTATATATATTATGCTATACAATAGGAAAACATCACAATGACAATGTTATTGCAAAAATAATATATTTCACATATACAAACATTATCATTTTACCAACTCCATCAATAATAATGTCAAAAAACAATTTACAAGACATTCTATATATTACAACTGCAATATTGTTTAATATCTAATCTACATAAAATGTTCATTATTATTTTTATTATTATCAGAAAATAATAATAGTATTCATAATTTGTCATGATTTTTATTATGTTTTATTATTGTTTGTAGTAGTAATACAAATTCCAGGGCAAAACTTTTTTTGTTTTGCAAAAAGGCAATGCATTTTATCATTTTAATATATATATATATACATAGGAGATACATTGCATTGTTTGTTTGTTTGTTTATTTGTTTATTTGTTTACCTGGTCAGAGATAATGCACAAAATGTATTAATCTACAGAGAGAAAAGATGCATTGCACCAGATTTAGCTAATAAGCAAATTTTGTATGCACACTAATAATCATATTTCTGCTAAATCCAGTAATAATACTGATAATTTAAATAAAAAAATATATAATAATAACTCATATATGTTGTGTGTGTGTGTGTGTTTTTTTTTTTTTGTTTACGTGACAATCCCCAATTACAAATGGTCCTTGTTGAGCCTCTCTGTACACAGACCAATTATCTATAAATGTAAAATTGCTGCTAACAGTGAGAGGTGCTGTCGGGGGCCTGTTACTGCATCCCGGTAGATGCTGAAAACAGGGATGCAGTTGTTGTTGCTCATTTGATCCAATAACTCACCGTCAGCACTGTCGGTGAGGGCAGTCATGTGATAGTGTTCCCTTGCTGGGATTGGAACTGGGCCCATGTCACATGTCAGTCAGGAGGGGAGTCACATGATGGGACGTGGTTGGGATGGGGGGGTGCTGTTATGGGAGATTTATAAAAACTGACTCCTCTTATTCTTGAGGGTGAACGGCTGCTGCTGTCCTTGGGCTTTAGTTTAAATTAGATCATGCACAGCTCCCCGCCCGGGCGGAGCTAAGGGGTAAGGAGCATCCACAGCACTGAGAGGCGGAGGGTTGTTAATGCAAGGCGAAGTTTCGGACTGCTTTGCTGGTATCGCCTATGTGCTGGGGGGGTGCTGTTATGGGAGATTTATAAAAACTGACTCCTCTTATTCTTGAGGGTGAACGGCTGCTGCTGTCCTTGGGCTTTAGTTTAAATTAGATCATGCACAGCTCCCCGCCCGGGCGGAGCTAAGGGGTAAGGAGCATCCACAGCACTGAGAGGCGGAGGGTTGTTAATGCAAGGCGAAGTTTCGGACTGCTTTGCTGGTATCGCCTATGTGCTTGGTTCGTTCTTGCCCCTTAAAACATCACTAAATTCTCTGTAAAATCCAGTTTGAAAATGGATTAAATAAATATATAAATTAATAAATTCTAGCTTATCCCAGATGTGCTCAGTCAGTCTAGTCATGTGTGGTGTCTGACGTCTGCCTCTTCGGTTTTCTACAGGAGCTATGAGGGTAAGAGCTAACGAGTAATAGAAGCATATGTGTTTCTGACACTTATGACTGTACAGTCAGGGCCGTAAGTATGTGGACAGTCACACGTTTCTATGTAATGTTGCCGTTCTACACCTCGTCAGCGTATGTGAAATGAAGCTGACCGATGTGCAGAGCTTCAGCTTTAATTCAAGGCGTTTAACGAAAATACAGCTGTAAGCTTTTAGAATTTACAGGCTACATTTTCACAGGACAAAAGTAATTGGACAAATGCACGGTTAAAATATTATTATTGTATTGCTTTTTCTGGAACCTGGCCGGTACAGCCACCAAGAAATGACACAGTATCCAAGTTTTCAGCCTTCCTTAATCATCGTCATCGGTAACAAAGTTTGGAAGCATCTCTAATATGGATAAAAGACATGCAAAAGTTCAAAACACGGACAACAGTAGCCCTCATCGTAGCCTACATCTCCGTGGAAACAGTTTACAGGCTAACCTGAGACTCGATGTTTAAGGTCATTTGAACTCTGTGGGCCTTAATAAGAGTAATGATCTCAAAATGAAAGGCTTTGGGCTTTAGCAGGGCCCCCCCCCCACCAAACCGATCTGTCAAAGACACATAACCCAGACCGCACTTCAAGAACCAGGGATGTAAATACTAATGTAATTAATTTAATATTGAATTTAGTAAGTAAGGTAAAATGTCAAAAATGTTTACAAACATTCACATTTAGTTAAAACAAGTAATTTGCCCCCTAACAGTGCGCCCCCTTGTGCTTGTGCTGCGTCTGTATGTTTTTCATGTATTTCGTAGCAGTGGGCGGCGACCTTTTGAATATTGAAGCTTCCACTGACTGCCATAGTGATGTCTAAAGCAGAAAAGCCTCTGATTGGCTGCTTTCTACCCCACCCTTCTACCTCACTAAGCCGCACTTCCGCACCCGCTTTGTGGAGGGGATGTGAAGCTCCGGTGAAGAGGGAGGGTCAGGTGTTTGTGAGCCTGAGCGGTAACTAACCTGCCTAAGAGCCTTCCAAGCACCTGATGCGTCCGCTTCACCAGAGCTTCAGAGGTGGGTTTTGAGACAAAATCCTTGTATCTCCATTTTTACATTGACTTCCATTAAAAAAGTTAAGGAGTTTTTTTTCTTCTCCTGTTTTGGAGATTTTTGCATGACAGCAATGCTCCCACATCTTGACACTGCATATTAATACACCTCTAAATGTGTGTGTGTGTGTGTGTGTGTGTGTGTGTGTGTGTGTGTGTAATTCTGGCAGGCTGTGATTCCGAGCCCCTCCCGTATTGAAGGTAGTCCTGCAGCGGAGGCGATGGGGGGTGAGGCACGCTTTGCTTATCTCCCCACAGCTGCTGTAAGCGATGCGACCACCGCGGGTGTGTCCCTTCAACCCGGCGACTCCACACTCACACACACCGGAGGTGAGAGAGAGCACACACAGCCCCACACATACAAACCTGTGCCTGATGCTTGGGAGGCTCTACTCCAGCACGGATTAGTCCTTCAGCCACTGGCTCTGTGGTTAGAGCCCTGCGTTATTGATCATAAGGTTATAAGTTCGATACCTGGGTCCACAAAGCTACCGCTGTTGGGCCCTTGAGCAAGACTCTTAACCCTCTCTGTCCCAGAGGTGCCACAGCATGGCTGACTCTCTGCTCTGAGGTCGGCCTTTCAAGCTGGGATATGTGTTGTACTGTACGGGTGTCTATAATGTTTATATGCTACATAGAGTCATATGGAAAAATAGGACCCCTCATTTAAAAACTGTTGTTTTTTTAGCACATTTAAATATCTGGATGTTTAATGATTGGTGATTAATACTGAGAGATGGAGGTAGTCTAACTAAACACACACAGCTGAGGAAATGTCTTTAACCATCATTAATAAACTGTAATTAATAGGATTGCTGTTTTCTCATGAGGAAAGAGTTTAACCCCCCCCCCCTTCTCATTTATTACTGCTTAAAAATGTGTAGAATTAGAAACAGGTGCAGAACATCAGCAGCAGAAGATGGTTGGAGAGGATACTGGAGGAGTCTGTCTTATTTAAACCTCAGACATTTAGTCTGGTCAGCTCTTGACTGTTGAAGTGAGGGGTGAAGATCACCATCATGGCCAGATCCAGAGAGCTCTCTGAGGCCTTCAGAAAGAAGCCTTGTTTAGCTATATTAACTCCCTCATTGCTATATATATATATATATATACAATGGGGGGAAAAAAAGTATTTACTCAGTCACCAATTGTGCAAGTTCTCCAACTTGAGAGAGGCCTGTAATTGACATCACAGGTAGACCTCAACTATGAGAGACAAAATGAGGAAAAAAAAAATCATATTTCAAAATTTCATATACATCATATTGTCTGACTTTTAAAGAATTTATCTGCAAATAATGGTGGAAAATAAGTATTTGGTCACCTACAAACAAGCAAGATTTCTGGCTGTCACAGACCTGTAACTTCTTCTTTAAGAGGCTTCTCTGTCCTCCACTCATTACCTGTATTAATGGCACCTGTTTGAACTCGTTAACCGTATAAAAGACACCTGCCCACAACCTCAAACAGTCAGACTCCAAACTCCACTATGGTGAAGACCAAAGAGCTGTCGAAGGACACCAGAAACAAAATTGTAGACCTGCACCAGGCTGGGAAGACTGAATCTGCAATAGGCAGCAGCTTGGTGTGAAGAAATCTACTGTGGGAGCAATAATCAGAAAATGAGAGACCTACAAGACCACTGCTAATCTCCCTTGATCAGGGGCTCCATGCAAGATCTCAGCCCGTGGGGTCAAAATGATCACAAGAACGGTGAGCAAAAATCCCAGAACCACACCGGGAGGGGGGGGGGACCTAGTGAATGACCTGCAGAAAGCTGGGACCAACGTTACAAAGGCTACCGTCACTAACACACTACGGTCGTTGTGTTTTTGAGGAGAGTGAATGCTGAGTAGCATCCAAAATCTCCAGATCTCAACCTACTCAGGTTTACCTATGACGTCAATTACAGCCTCTCTCATCTTTTTAAGTAGGAGAACTTGCACAATTGGTGACTGACTAAATACTTTTTTTTCCCCCACTGCATATATATATATATATATATATATATATATATATATATATATATATATATATATATATATATATATATATATATATATTTACAGGGATATACAGATACACTGGGGTGCATCTTCAGGGATGTTCTTGGGCTCACCGGGGGTTAAGAGTCTTTCACCATCAGACCCCCTCCCCTAGGTGACCCATTGCATCCCAGCAGCCACAATCCACGAACTAGCCCTCTTTATCCAAAGCCTCCGTGTGGCTTTCTCTGCTGCATCTGTAATAGAGCGCATGGCTCTCGTCTTCGCCACTCTGGTTCCTCGTAAGCCTGCCTGTGCTTTACAGAGAGAGCAGCCAGCAATCCTGTGGCTTCAGCCCACTTCAGTCGGCTCTCAGGTAGCCCGCCAGCCTTGGCTTCTGCACTGCTCTACAGGTTCCTGGTGTTTGGCCAGCTCTCGCTTATATATACATATTACCCAACTCCCCCTCTCCCCCCCCCCTCCTCCCACACACACACAATTTTAGCCAATTATCCAACCCACTCGTTAGTACTCTCCCCCAGCTGTGTTGTAATGCTCCATGTATAATATATGTATATTGCTCCCGACACCGGGAGGGTGAGGACTGACCACCAATGCCACCAATGTGCTCTCTCTGGCTCCGGCTGCTGATGGTCCTGGATTCTTCTCTTTACCACTTTTAGAAAATCTGGAACCAGTCGACCCCAGCAGAGCGTTTTCCGACATTCTCTGATCAATGTTTTTTCTTTATCATTTTGGCCATTTGGCTTTGTTGTCTCCGACAGGCCCACTGCCTACAGGATTGGCCACTACTGCAGCATAGACCATTACATCTCTCCTCTTGCCTGGTGAAGCAAATAAGCAAACTCTCCATTTAGGCTGGGGGGGATCCGTTTCGGTTGTTTAGCTTCAGAACTTTATCCTCTTAAATGGAAACGCAGTGCAGCCACAGGCTTGTGGACAAATATTTGCGTCTGGGGCTGTTTGGCTGTTTCTGAGTTCAGAAAGTGAAAGCTCTGTTAGTAGCAGCAGTCGTAACCTGATTCTCTGTTGGAAAAATGCTTGTACAGCAGTTCTCTCTGGTGTAGTATGTGAAAATATTGAACATGTACAAACAGCAGCAGCTGCATAATAATACACCTGCACTGTGTAATGCATAGTCCCAAAACAGATCAGAGGTGCTTATTCACTGTATTGACTTACAAACCGGCGTCACATGGAATAAAATAAGGTTTTTCTAATTTTTTAACCCCTAAAAGGGCATTGGTCATGGAGGGTAGTATGTAAACACTGTTAAAGCTTGCAAGCATTCACCTCATTCGTCAGTCCACATATGGAAACTGAGACTTCCAGTATCCGCAGCCATGTCTGCAAGCTTTCTAAAGTGTGAAAGCCACATTATATAACAAATCTACCTTAAAATATCAAAATCCTGTTGATGCAACACTGACTGTAACAGAAAGAATGGCGTCTCTGTCATTGCCACTCTCTCCAGAACTGCAGAGCCATGTTCGTGTAAAATCCTGCAGTATCAATCTACCAACAAATTTCAAAAATGGGCGTGACCAGCTGTCCATGAGGGGGCGCTTAAGGTGTGATTTGTATTTACGGCAGTGGAGTGAAAGTCAAATACACTCTGCCCTCTGCAGGGTGGAGATTTTTGAGCATTTCAGCGTTTTAGCGGTGCAGGCAAAATCCCTTTTCAAGTCTGGCTGGATGAAAGCCCACTTAGAAACTTTCAGATGATGAGAGTGACTCGAGTGACCGCTGTTGAAAGACCAGAAAGCTGAACGGAAGGTTTTTCTCCATGCTTTTGGATCTGTGGTCCACTCGCCAAGCTAGCCTTTGCTTAACTAGCTCGGCTTCAGCTCCACCGAGTATCAGTCAGCCCAGTGCAGTTGCTGTTGACTAACTGCTAAGCCCCCGACGCAAGTGTTGACCATAAAAACTGGTGTCTGAGAGTGAAGACGAGCGACTGGTGAACAGAAAAGTGAAATGAGAGACCAGTTCTGCTGGGTTTGGACTCATAGCCGACTATCTAGGCTTAGGTGGCTAAACACCACAGCACAGGCCAAGTGTTCCAGCTAACTGAGGCTCAAATGACACCCGTTTAGAGGATAAAGCCTCATATCTGAAAGCACGGAGTCGAGTGAAGGGTCTTAGGAGGGTTTTCCACTGTTTTCAGCCTAGCAGAAAAAAACAGCAGGTCTCACATAATACTGCTTTAATACATTGGTTGTAAAAGGTACTTTGGTGGAAATGTAGCTGCACTTTGTTAAGATTATAAAAGTCGAGTTCCATCGCTGTGCGTGCCACGTAGACTTGGATGGTATAGCAGTAATATCGTATACCACAGTATTTAAAAATGCTTACTACATCTCAAAATGAGGACGGTATTTCAAAAACTATGGCGTGTCTGATGTGTCCGATCTAGTACACGACCAAGTAAGCCAGTAAGCTCATTGCCTCGTGCATTTAAGAGAGCTGCAGACTGAGGGGCTGCTGTGGGAGCTCCCTGCTTGGCGATGTAACTCAGGCGGGGAAAAATAAGCCCACCATAGTTGTGAGTTCAGCGATGTGCTGAAAGACGGAGCATGGTTTAACCAGGCAACTGAATGAGCCTGAAAACAGTGGAAAACCCTCCCAAGACCGTTCCCTCGACTCGGTGCTCTCAGATATGAGGCTTTATCCTCTAAACAGGTGTGATTTGGGCCTCAGTTAGCTAGACAACTGGGCCTGTGCTGTGGTGTTTAGCCTGCTAGCTAACTTATCTAAACCCAGAGTCCAAACCCAGCAGAACTGGTCTCTCATTTCACCTTTCTGTTCACCAGTCGCTCGTCTTCACTCTCAGACACCAGTTTTTATGGTCAACACTTGCATCGGGGGCTTAGCGGTTAGTCAGCAGCAGCTGCACTGGGCTGACTGATACTCGGTGGAGCTGAAGACGAGCTAGTTAAGCAAAGGCTAGCTTGGCGAGTGGACCACAGATCCAAAACCATGGAGGAAAACCTTCCGTTCAGCTTTCTGGTCTTTCAACACTGGTCACTTGAGTCACTCTCATCATCTAAACATTTCTAAGTAGGCTCTCATCCAGCCAGACATGAAAAAGCTATTAAGCCAGGGTGGGGAACTCCAGTCCTGGAGGGGCTAATCGAGCTAGTTAAGCAAAGGCTAGCTTAGTAGCCGCTCGATCATTAGTCACCAGTCGCTCGGGTCATTCCCGTCTAAACATTTATAAGTGGGCTTTCAGTCAGCCAGGCTTGAGCGTGTCCTGTGGTGAGCAGACTGTTATGCTGCTAACTAAGCTAATGCTAACTAAGCTAATGCTAATCAGCTTTGCTGTCCTGATTCAGAGCAGTTTAACATCTGTAATGGTCAGATCAAAATTGGAGGTATAAAAAATCTACATTTTTTCACATTCATGACCGATTCTCGATTACGATTATATATATATATATATACACACATACCTGTAGGTGTTTTCTAGGGCATTTTAAGTTGGGCGAGTGATACACACTCATACTCTCTCTCTCTCTCTCTCTCAGGCCAGTTTTACTTGATGATGACCCCTCCTGATGTTCTGCAGCCGGGCGCTCCACGCTCCATAGCTCCACATCCTCATCCATATGCAGTGTGAGTACCCGCCCCAAGTGGTTCTGTGAGGAGTTCTTGTCTGTACACCCTCAAAAGTGATGATTAATTAACCCCCCTTTTTATGTCACCTCAGTTTTACCCACAGTTTAATGGTGGTGGGAGTAAAACTGTTCGTCAGAGAGCACGGAAACACCATACCCTTAGTTAGGAATGGATATTTAAAGACTAGTGCTGTCATGTAAACAAGCTACTAAGAGAAAGTAGCCATGAGCCATATTTGTAGAGTGTACAAGTGATGGTAAGAGCATGCAAGCTCCCTGGACCAAGACATAGTGCGACATAGTGCGACATAGTACCAAGGTGGTAGTAACTTCAGGCTCCTGCAGATGGCGCTACACATGGATGATGGGGCTATAAATAGCTGCGGGGTGTGTGGCAAGACTCAGGCTTTGGGAATAGTGCAGTATAGTGCAGTGAGTGTCTTGTTGGCTATGTGGAAAATGGGTCACAAAGCAGATGCAGTTAATAATTGGGTAAAAGGAGTGACTGCATTTGGGCATGGCCAAAGACCATAGTGTGAAGAAAGTAGCTGAATCTGCCGGTGTGGAAGCATACGGTCAAAGCAGTCTACCAGCAGTGGCAGAAATCCCACCAGTCTACAGGAAATTTTATATTTGAACTGTGCCTACCCATTCAGAAAGTGTTGGGGTTTCTTTGCTCAACTATTTTCTAATTATTGCTTTTTTATTACCTGCTAATAATATTTGTAACAAGGGTCTATCCATTTTTTCCTTTCCAATACCGATACAGATACCAGATTTTCAAGTATCTGCCGATACCGATACCAGCTCTTACCTAAATACTGGACAGACGGCTGTAAATGTTGATATTTATACTGTTCCACTTTTTATAGGTTGTACTTTTTTGGGTCTTATCCCAAATAAGATATAATAAGCTGGAAAAATCAGTGTTTACTGGTTGAGCAACTGCACATTTGACAAGTTTCAAAGCTATAACAAAAAAAAAAAGTATGCCACAATGCTAAAACACATGCAGGTAAGGAAGCAGAATCTTGCTTAGATCGATTTTATTGGTTTAAATTCACATTTCAGAGCAGTAAAAAAAACACCAGTTTAAAAACAAAGTGCTTCTGCAGCAGTTGATACACTTCCCAAATAAATAACACTGAAATTAAAATACATTTTTAATTTAAATAATTATTGATTTAATCTCGTGTACCACATTTCTATAATTAGAAAGAATTCTAGTACACTCCCAAAAAATTCTCACATTCTTCTACATTAACCAGGGGCAGGGTTGTTACTTTGCAACTTTTAAAAAATTATTATTTGAGAAAGAAGAGAGAGAGTTTTACTTTAGATTTATTCAAGTGAGCGACCATCTCCACCCCCCCAGCTGCTGTAGTGTCATCACACCTTCAGCACCATTACAGAGGGTCTGCTTATTGTAGCAGGGACCCTGCAAGGCTTATTTGATGGGGTCACAACACGAGCTGCCTCTCACTATATGTGGGGGTGGACAAAACGGGAAGAGACCACTTTGTGACTTTTTAATATTAGGGGTTATAAAATGTACCTTCAGATGTTTTTCCAGGTGAAATGCCTCCATAGGCCTGAACTAGAGAAGTCTTCGGACAACCTTATATGAGCCTCTTTCTCCCACATGATTTCACATACATTGTGGAAAGACCTTCTTAACCTTCAATAGAAGTCAGTGGAAAAACATTATCCTCCAAGTCATTTTGGAGCATTTCTGTTGGTCAGTTCGTCGTTCGTGAAATTTTGACACAGTGTAAAGAACGACCGCCAGATTTACATGTCAAAAAGTGAAAAACAGCAACAATAAAGATGCATTTTTTTTTTTTTTTTGATGATATGCTAATGGAATTGTCACCGTATGCCCAGCTGAAAGCAGGATACAATGCCAAATTTTAATAAAAAGGACTAGGAGTAGAAAATGGAATTTTCCAGACACTGCGTCAGTATTTGACTAGCACCTCGTTTCACTTCTTGGTGGCTTTTCAGCTGGTTTGTGTACCAGTTCAATTACAGCGGTTTTAATTGCAGAATAAATACTTAAACACCGCTGGCAGATGCATGACAAAATTATTTATGTCTGTCTGAATTATTCATCTTGTTTGTGCTGCATTAATCCAGCGAACAGGGTTTGTGTGAAAGAGATACTTTTGCATATAACATGTTCATCTCCTGTCAGAATAGCAGACTACAGGCATGCATACACTCAGAAATGGATGTTCTCCTCAGTACAGGGATTTATATTCAGAAATCTCCTGCACTTCTTCCAATTATACCACAATATCCTCGGGCAATGTCCTCGAAATGCTCTGGAAAAAAACATAGTGTATCACGATAATAAGATTGTCATATTGCCACTTCTGCTCCACATCTTACACTATCTTCCATCTTTCCTTGCATTTCACATTAAACTCCACATTAAAACAGTACATCTAGAATCACACAAACTCTACTTCTATACATTTCAGTATATACTGTTGTTGCTGTTTATACGTTTTAGTCGTATATCGTTGCTGTCCAGTGAAAAACATCTCCAGCATCTCCAGATTGGTGACTTTACAGGAGAAGGCAACATTTGTCTTTCCTTTAAATGGATGTTAATGCAAAATAAGAGTTTATACCAAGTCATTTAGAGCACTTCTATTGGTGGACTCGTCCAAAATTATTTACACCGTGCACAGAGCAGCCAATGGGTTCAACCAATTTCCAAAGTGTGTGTATATATATTATATATATATATAAGCAAGAATACTTTCATATATCCATCTTTTCCCCATTAAAAAAAAACTAACAAAATACACTCCTTAAAGGTCCTTGAGGAACTTTTGGAGGTTCTTTTGGAACCTCTTAGTGTGAAGAAAATGATTTACTGAAACCTTCAGGAAACTTTTCTCTTCTAAAAACCCTTTCCCCAAAGGTTCCCCAAAGCACCTTTAAGAGGTTCCCCCACCTCCAAAATTTCCTCAAGGATCTTATTCTATTAACAGTGAATGGCACCTTGCATGATGTTAGTAACACCACCTTTGGTGAGTATCAGAGCTTGTAATGGAAATAAGCAGGGTTTTTTTATGTAGCAACTGAGGGTCTTGTTTTCAGCCACTCTTCCTACAGAAGACTTCTAGTTCTGTGAGGTTCTTGGACCATTTTGCCATTCTGCTCTTTTGAGGTCTGTTTCCACTGTCAATGAGGGCCATGGTCAAACCTTCTGCTTGCTCCTCTTGAGGTACTCCATTGTTGTGTTTTGAGGTGTGTTTAGGATCCATATCAGTTTCATTACAGATTCACTGAGTTTATTCTTCCTTCGACCCAGGAAATAAGAGTTTATACCAAGTCATTTAGAGCATTTCTATTGATTCAAATGCTTGTCCAAAATTATTTATACAGCAGCCAATGAGTTCAAACCATGGAGAACTTACCGTGAATAGTAATTAATAGAAAAGTGAGTAAAATATGACCCAAATATCCAAAGTATAATAAATAAATACATATATATAATATAATATAATATATTTCTATAATATAAGCCAGACTACTTTCATATTTCCATCTTTTCCCATTAAAAAAACAAACAAACAAACAAAATACACTCCTAATAAGTCCTTGAGGAACTTTTGGAGGTTCTTTTGGAACCTCTTGGTGTTAGGAAAGTGATTTAAGGAACCTTCAGGAAACTTTTCTCTTCTATAAACCCTTTCCCCAAAGGTTCCCCAAAACCCCTCAAGAGGTTCCCCCACTTCCAAAAGTTCCTCAAGGATCTTATTCTTTTAACAGTGAAGGAAAAGGATGTTGGTACCTTGCATGGTGTTGGTAACACCACCTTTGACGAGTATCAGGGCTTGTAATCGTCTTGTTTTCAGCCACTCTTCCTACAGAAGACTTCTAGTTCTGTGAGGTTCTTGGATCATCTTGCCGCTCTGCTTTTTTTGAGGTCTATATCCACAGATTTTTTTAAAGGAGTTTAGATTGGGGTACAATGATGGCCATGGCCAAACCTTCAGCTTGCTCCTCTTGAGGTGCTCCATTGTTGGGTTTTGAGGTGTGTTTAGGATCCATATCAGCTTCATTACAAATTCATCGAATCTATTCCTCCTTAGACCTGGGAAATTTTGCGTTTCAAGCACTACTGCAAGCTGTCCTCTCTCAAATGTTTCTTGGTCTTCCAGATTGCACTACACTACATTTCCAAAAGAGTTGCCGTCAAAATCAAAGGCGATAACAGGGAGTTAGTTGTCCCTTTGCTGCAGTAACCGCCTCAATTCTTCTAGAAACTGGATTTTGGAACACTGCTGTGAGGATCTGAGGGCATTCGGCCATGAGCGCATTAGTGAGGTCAGGTACTGATAATGGATGATTAGTTATATTGTTGCTCAGACTATGCCGCTCAAACGTATCCCAGAGCTCCAGCAGTCTAAAGAAGTCGGTTCCACTGCTCCACAGCCCAGTGCCCCCAGTGCTGCAGGGCTTTATACTCCTCTATGTACCAGTTGGCATTGGGCATGGAGACTTGGCTGCTCTACAGCGTCCTGTTATATTGGCAATGTGCATGCTAAGCTGTGCATGCTCAACTGAATGCCTGTGTCAGTAATGGGCACGTCAATAGCCCGGTGCTCTAACCGCTGAGCCACCACTGTCCACAAGATTAGGTTAACCCCCCCCCATGGCTGCCGATTGTTGGGTATTGACGATTGATTAGGAACAAGCCATGGCTCTAACAAGCTCAACACATTCTAAGAGCTCTTAAAACACATTGGGCCAAACACAAATGCTACACTTATCATGCTTGAAGTGATGAAAAGGATGTGCCATCTTTAATCTTAGGCTTTTTGGAGATCAGTTCATCATCTTATACTCTTCTACCACATCTAATCACACGTAATTTACAGCAATGCACAGTCATTTTGACCAAGGGTGCCTGGATTTTACATGTAACTATATATGACCCGTAGATTACCCTTATGAATTGCTGTAGTAAGACCGATTCAAGCTGGTCAATATGAAGGTAAATGGAATAGTCAAGTCAAGTCAGATTTCTTTGTATAGCTTTTTACAACTGTTGTCATCACAAAGCAGCTTTACATAATTAGTAATTAATAAAAGACAGAAAAAAAGAAATAACATAAGACATGAAGGATCAGAGACCCCCAGTGAGCAGACCCCAACAGCGACAGTGGCAAGGAGAACCTCCCTCAGAGCTGGAGGAAGAAACCTTGAGAGGAACCAAGACTCACAAGGGGGACCCGACCCGTCCTCCTCTGATCAGAACTATTGATAAATTATTGATAAAAGTCACCAAACCATCGATACTGTTGAACTGCTTTGATCATAATCATAATATAATAATCATGGTGTAGTAGAACTTAATATAGTCATGGCAGTGATGGTCAGAGTAATGATGGGTAATAGTGGTGATATTAATAGTGGCAGATAGTTACGAGTCCATTT
Source organism: Salminus brasiliensis (assembly GCF_030463535.1). Classification (NCBI taxonomy): domain Eukaryota; kingdom Metazoa; phylum Chordata; class Actinopteri; order Characiformes; family Bryconidae; genus Salminus; species Salminus brasiliensis. Next base: position 94,280,822 of record NC_132878.1, read on the forward strand.
AGGTTTGAACATGGTCATTAAACAGGTAGCAGTGGTAGGAGGGTGTGCCACTGGTCTGGTATGGGTGGTGGTGGGTGGGGGGCCTGCTGGTTGTACTGGTAGGTGGCAGCTGGTCTGACGCAGGTAGAGGGGACCTCAGCAGGCAGTCTTCCAGCAGGTCGGGCTGGGTGGCCATTTACTCGGAGAAGGTAAAGAGAGAGAGAGTTAGTTCTGAATAGAAGTGTAACTGTCCACATAGCTAGCGACATCATTAAGTATTCAAATACCTCATTATTATCATTTAACAGTAAAGCAAAAAGACCATAACTCCAGATTGTTTAATAAACCATCCAGCCTTCTCTGTGTTTTGTCTCTGGCCTATTTCTTTCTTGTTCCCAGTTGTTTGCCAGTTGTAACTGGTCAGAGTAAATGGACCGGCCTGTTTTCCTGCCCTTTGCATTTCAAAGACTAACATCTTCAGCCACTACCGTCAGCCGTTCAGTAAAAGGACTTTTTTAGGGTTTTTTTTTCCCTTTCGTTTACGGTAGTTTTAGTCCAGGCGTGTCCAGCCTCGTCCTCCCCTCACGATGCCCGCGGAGCAGCGACTTAATTAAATTGTACCTGGGGGAAGACGCCCCGCCAGGCAGTGTCGTGTCATTAGACCGGATCTGGGCGTCCTCTCAGACAGCATCTGGCTCGCAGCACTGCAGTTTATAACAGGACGAGTTCAGCCAGTACTGAGACTCCGCTGAGGTGGAGAGGTCACTTTCACTTTCTGCTCTCCCTTCACCTTTATTATCTTCACCAAATACACCGTCAACTCCGAAGCATGTGAACGGCCTGCTTTATGGCTTACATGGTGAATATATCACTGCGATTCTTGCCATTTTACGTTGTGGGACAAGTGGACGGATCCTCAGGAGCTTGAAAAAATATCGTTTCTGGGATCACATGACTAATATTTTTCGCTATTTTAGATACGTTAACTCGTCAGATGTTTTGGGAGTGTCTGTGTTGTCAGTTATTTATATGACTATTCAAGTACAAGGTATTCTGGATGTTCCATTCTGAGTCCCGGTCGGGTTATTTTGGCCCCCGATCTGATACGAGCATCAGCCAATACCGATACCGATCTGATCTTTGAGTTTGTATAAATGATCCAGCCCACAGTTTAGATCAGACGAGCTGCTGATTAATCTGATCAGTAAAATCCCTTTGTTTTCAGTCTCAGTTTCTTGATTTTAGTTTAGTAGAGATTTTTCTTAAAATGTTTTATAGTGTTTAATATTGTCTAATCCAGTCTGACTGTCCTCCCTGACCAATCAGCTCCCAGCTCCTTTACAACACTGCAGTCTAATCACTTCCTGTGTGAATGAGTGTGTGTAGTGGTACACACTCTTGACTGATATATGTGGTTGTTGGTCTACTGTTATATTGACTGGTGTATAGTGGGTGAATGTGCTGTGTGTGTGTGTGTGTGTGTGTGTGTGTGTGATTTGGGGTTTCTATAGTGTTTGTGTGTGTATTAGCATTAGCTTAATGGGTTCTGCTGGTTTAAAAAACAGAGAAAGGCGAGTGCCGGTTCTCCCGCTGGTAGAACGGAGCGTTTCAGTGAGAGTTTTATTAAAGGGTCAGATGTTATGGTCTGTTTTCGTTCGCACCGCTGCAGCTGGCTGGGCAATAATGTCCGTGAATGTCTGTGCCTCGAGGATACCAGGTGGCGCTCTGAACACTGTGGTTAAAAACTGGATTGGGATTAAAATAGCAGAGACCCGATCCATTAAAACATCCCTGGATTAGACACTGGATTGGACGTGGACGTCCCTAATCAGAATATTAGGACCACCTACATAATAGTGAGAATAACCACCCTTGGCTCGACTAGGGCGACGTCGTAGCATGGCCTGTATTAAGTGATGGAAGGTCCACAGTGGTGCGTCGGTTGCTCTGTACCTCTGGCATCATTGGCCTGTGGGGCACCACTGTTATGCTGTGTGAGAAGCCCATTCTCTGTGCACCTTTACTACAACTACTGCAGAACAGCCTGGAGCAGCAATTAGCAGTGTCTGAGCTGCTACCACCCTTTTATGCCCTTTTAGACATCAGGTAGATGGCATCCTTTTCCCATGATGCCAGTTTTGTACTCTGCTACAACTGACCTGTGTACTCGCTAAGCTACCTGCGACGTCACACTGATGCTCTTTTTATTCAAAGCCTTTTTTAATAGAATATTTGAATTTATATGACTAAATATATTACATATATACATATAATTATGTAATATTACATATATTACATAATTATGTGACTTTAATTTATGAGAACTAGATGAATGTATTGAGAGCTTCATTATGGATATTAATGTAATTGGAGCCTTTATCTGGAATCATGGTTTGATCCATGGTGATGCTACAGTGTGCCTTCTGTGTCTAGGAGTCCTATACAGCATAACTGGCCTCTATCTCTCTCTCTCTCTCGGGTGGATAGAATGACCCTCCCGAGATGACCTTCCCTCTCCCTATTACTCAGTGTGATGCTAGCCAGTGCAGGCATCCGTTAGCTGATGTAGAAGCATTAGCAGTTAGTGGTCTTCTTCAAGTGTGCTGAGCTCCAAGGACGCAGTGGAACTTCATGTGATTACTAAGAAGCCCATGCTAACATTCACCCTCTCAGAACTGGTGAACTGGTGTTGTGTGATTGGGGAGACGTAACTATTGGGTATAAGATGGACATGGCTGATAATTCATGTGAAAATGGGTTAAAAATTGTTTTTTTAAATCATGTCACTGTCAGATTTTACAGAAAAGCCTCCACAGGGATGCTCAGAGTGGTGTCTGCCAGTTCAGACGGATCACTAGAGCCTCATCTGGCAGCGTCTGGGCCTTGCGGCGGGGCTGCATATGGATGGAGCCTCCTGATGGTCCGGATAGTGGCTTCATAAACCCCTCAGATCAGCCGCTCTTTAAAGTAAACACCCCGGTGATCCGGAGCGGATTGCGGGCTTTTCTAAAGCCGCGGATCAAAACCAAACCTGGGCGGTTTTAGCGGGCCTGTGAATAGGGGTGAATAGCTCCGGGCTGCTCTTTGTACTCAGCCCGTCTGATATAAACATGCGTCGCTGTAATGAAAGGTCGAAATATGGAACGGCTGACTTTTACTGTCCTCTCTTCTGTTGCCTCTGCAGGAAGATGGAGAGTCCGCGGACCCCGAGAGATGAAAGGAGGAGGGCCCAGCACAATGAAGGTGAGTAAACAAAGAGCGTGCCTTCTGGAAGTTTGGATATTTGGCTTGCACTCGCAGCATCTGAGCAATGAGGTCACACCAAATATGTGTTCATTCCAAAAACATCAAGGCTGAGAAATGCCTTTTGAAGTCTCTGGTGGTAGTGCCACCGGTCGGCCACTAGAGGGCAGTGTGGGATGGCCAGGAGGTTTATTCCTGTGGTGTGTTTTTTTTTATTTTTATTTTTATTTTATTTTTTTTTGACTCTACACTCAAACACTCAGTGATGTCCCGCTCTGGCCCCTTGTCTTTGCTCTTGTCCTCTGTATGGTGTCCGCGGCAGTGGAGAGGCGAAGAAGAGACAAAATCAACAACTGGATCGTGACGCTTTCCAAAATCATCCCCGACTGCAACGTGGACAGCACCAAGACTGGAGCAGTGAGATACACAACCACACACACACACACACACACACACACACTCAAATGTCAGCTTCCCAAAACACCTCATCCTTAACCAACAGTAACTGCTGTCAGGGTTGCCTTATTCTGAAAGTGAAAAGTGAAAGTGATGGAGCCTTTTTCTGTCCAGGTGATCATTATTTTAGCAAGATAAGTAAAATCCTTATGAAAATGATTAAAATCTTTATGAAAAAGATTAGTCAAACTCACTAGACAATATTCATAATGTAAATGATCTTCAGAAAAGAAGTCCTTATTATGAGAAAATCAAAGTACCATTTTATAAGAATTGGAAGGAAAAAGTACTTTTGTTAAAGTAGGTCAAAAAAATTAAGATATATAAGTCAATATAAAAAGAAACACTTGTTCATCTTGGTAAACAAATAAAATCAGTAAAGATCTTAAGAACAAAAATCACTTTTTTGACAAAAATAGGTCAAAATACTGGAGAAATATCTTTATTTTAACAAATCACTCAAATGTCAGAAAATAGGTCTTTTATAAAATAGTTTTTTGGCTAAATAGGTATAAATTCTTGATAAACTAGTTACTATTTTTGACAAAACAGGTTTAGAAATCTCCATGTCCATGATGTCTAAAGAGTCATAATTTTGACAGAATAGGTCAAACTGTCAAGTTTATTATTTTAAAAACTTTGTATTATGTTGTAAAAATGGGGCAATCATAGATGGATGAATGGTTGGTTGGATGATTGCTTGGGAGGATTAATAATTGATTTGGTTGGTTGGATGGATGGATGGTTAATTTGGTAGGATGGATGGTTAGATAGATGGATGATTGCTGAGGTGGATGAATAGTTGATTTGGTTGGTTGGATAGATGGATGGTTGGTAGGATGGATGGGTGGATGAATGGTTCATTTGGTTGGATGGTTAGTTGGGTGGATGGATGGATGAACGGTTAATTTGGTTGGATGGGTGGATGGATGGTTGATTTGGATGGATGGTTGGTTGGATGGATGGATGGATGGATGAATGGTTGATTTGGTTGGATGGATGGATGGATGGATGGATGGATGGTTGATTTGGTTGGATAGATGGATGAATGGTTGATTTGGTTGGATAGATGGATGAATGGTTGATTTGGTTGGATGGATGGATGGATGGATGGTTGATTTGGTTGGATGGAAGGTTGGTTGGATGAATGGTTGATTTGGTTGGATGGAGGGATGAATGGTTGATTTGGTTGGATAGATGGATGAATGGTTGATTTGGTTGGATGGATGGATGGTTGATTTGGTTGGATGGATGGATGGATGGTTGATTTAGTTGGATGGATGGTTGATTTGGTTGGATGGATGGTTGGTTGATTTGGTTGGTTGGATGAATGGTTGATTTAGTTGGATGGATGGTTGATTTGGTTGGATGGATGGTTGGTTGATTTGGTTGGTTGGATGAATGGTTGATTTAGTTGGATGGATGGTTGATTTGGTTGGTTGGATGAATGGTTGATTTAGTTGGATGGATGGTTGGTTGGATGAATGGTTGATTTGGTTGGATGAATGGTTGATTTGGTTGGATGGTTGGATGGATGAATGGTTGGATAGATGGATGAATGGTTGATTTGGTTGGATGGATGGATGGATGGATGGTTGATTTGGTTGGATGGTTGGATGGATGAATGGTTGGATAGATGGATGAATGGTTGATTTGGTTGGATGGATGGATGGATGGATGGTTGGTTGCATGAATGGTTGATTTGGTTGGATGGATGGATGGTTGGATGAATGGTTCATTTGGTTGGATGGTTAGTTGGATGGATGGATGGATGAATGGTTTATTTTGTTGGATGGGTGGATGGATAGTTGATTTGGATGGACAAATGGCTGATTTGGTTGGATGAATGGTTGATATGGTTGGATGGTTGGTTTGTTGGATGGATGGATGGATGGATGAATGGCTGATTTGGTTGGATGGATGGATGGTTGGTTGGATGAATGGTTGATTTGGTTGGATGGATGAATGGTTGATTTGGTTGGATGGATGAATGGTTGATTTGGTTGGTTGGATGGTTGGATAGATGGATGAATGGTTGATTTGGTTGGATGGATGATTGGTTGGATGAATGGTTGATTTGGTTGATTTGGTTGGATGGATGGATGGATGGATGAATGGTTGATTTGGTTGGTTGGATGGTTGGATAGATGGATGAATGGTTGATTTGGTTGGATGGATGGATGGATGATTGGTTGGATGAATGGTTGATTTGGTTGGATGGATGGATGGTTGGATGAATGGTTGATTTGGTTGGATGGTTGGATGGATGAATGGTTGGATAGATGGATGATGGTTGGATGGATGGATGGTTGGATGAATGGTTGATTTGGTTGGATGAATGGTGGATTTGGTTGGATGGATGGATGAATGGATGGATGAATGGTTGATTTGGTTGGATGGATGGATGAATGGTTGATTTGGTTGCATGAATGGTTGATTTGGTTGGATGGATGGATGATTGGATGAATGGTTCATTTGGTTGGATGGTTAGTTGGATGGATGGATGGATGAATGGTTCATTTTGTTGGATGAATGGTTCATTTTGTTGGATGAATGGATGGTTGGTTGGATGAATGGTTGATTTGGTTGGATAGATGGATGAATGGTTGATTTGGTTGGATGGATGAATGGTTGATTTGGTTGGATGGATGAATGGTTGATTTGGTTGGATGGATGAATGGTTGATTTGGTTGGATGGATGAATGGTTGATTTGGTTGGATGGATGGTTGGATAGATGGATGAATGGTTGATTTGGTTGGATGGATGGATGGATGATTGGTTGGATGAATGGTTGATTTGGTTGGATGGATGGATGAATGGTTGATTTGGTTGGTTGGATGGTTGGATAGATGGATGGATGATTGGTTGGATGAATGGTTGATTTGGTTGGATGGATGGATGGTTGGATGAATGGTTGATTTGGTTGGATGAATGGTTGATTTGGTTGGATGAATGGTTGATTTGGTTGGATGGTTGGATGAATGGTTGATTTGGTTGGATGGATGGATGAATGGTTGATTTGGTTGGATGGATGGATGGATGAATGGTTGATTTGGTTGGATGGATGGATGAATGGTTGATTTGGTTGGATGGATGGATGGATGGATGAATGGTTGATTTGGTTGGATGGATGGATGGATGGATGAATGGTTGATTTGGTTGGATGAATGGTTGATTTGGTTGGATGGATGGATGGATGGATGAATGGTTGATTTGGTTGGATGGATGGATGAATGGTTGATTTGGTTGGATGGATGGTTGGATGAATGGTTGATTTGGTTGGATGAATGGTTGATTTGGTTGGATGGATGGATGGATGGATGGATGAATGGTTGATTTGGTTGGATGGATGGATGGATGAATGGTTGATTTGGTTGGATGGATGGATGGATGAATGAATGGTTGATTTGGTTGGATGGATGGATGGATGGATGGATGAATGGTTGATTTGGTTGGATGAATGGTTGATTTGGTTGGATGGATGGATGGATGAATGGTTGATTTGGTTGGATGGATGGTTGGATAGATGGATGAATGGTTGATTTGGTTGGATGGATGGATGGATGATTGGTTGGATGGATGAATGGTTGATTTGGTTGGATGGATGGATGGTTGGATGAATGGTTGATTTGGTTGGATGGATGGATGGTTGGATGAATGGTTGATTTGGTTGGATGAATGGTTGATTTGGTTGGATGGATGGATGAATGGATGGATGAATGGTTGATTTGGTTGGATGAATGGTTGATTTGGTTGGATGGATGGATGGATGGATGGATGGATGAATGGTTGATTTGGTTGGATGGATGGTTGATTTGGTTGCATGAATGGTTGATTTGGTTGGATGGATGGATGGTTGGATGAATGGTTCATTTGGTTGGATGGTTAGTTGGATGGATGGATGGATGAATGGTTGATTTGGTTGGATGGATGGATGGTTGGATGAATGGTTGATTTGGTTGGATGGATGGATGAATGGTTGATTTGGTTGGATGGATGAATGGTTGATTTGGTTGGATGGATGGATGGTTGGATGAATGGTTGATTTGGTTGGATGGATGGATGGTTGATTTGGTTGGATGGATGGATGGATGGTTGATTTGGTTGGATGGATGGATGAATGGTTGATTTGGTTGGATGGATGAATGGTTGATTTGGTTGGATGGATGGATGGTTGGATGAATGGTTGATTTGGTTGGATGGATGGATGAATGGTTGATTTGGTTGGATGGATGAATGGTTGATTTGGTTGGATGGATGGATGGTTGGATGAATGGTTGATTTGGTTGGATGGATGGTTGGATGAATGCATGGGTTGAGAAAATAAATCATTGTTTCAACAAAACAGGTCAAACTCATGTTTTGTTTAATGTTTGTTTTTCTCATAAGCCCCACATTTAGAGAAAATATGCAGTGTTGAAGTCGTAAATCATAATCATGAAAATCATGAGAAAGTGAAAACCCTCCTTATTTCTCCTCTCTGGTCTGAATGGTCTTGTTTTTTATAGGGAATGTTGATAAAATAATATGACATCATTTTGCTCCTGCTGTTTTTCCCAAATCAACACCTCTATTTCAACAGGTGGTGTAGACAGACAGACAGACAGACAGACAGACATACAACAGTAACGTACACAACATGGAGTTAAATATTACCAGAAGGTAGTACTCTGTTCTCCAGAAGGTATTTATACTGAATATTTAAAGAATTGTGTGAACAGGAGATGAGTGAATCAATAAATACTGTACAGTAAACATCCACAGGCGTGTGGGTAACCGAGCATGTGGAGCATGAGCACCCCTGCTTTTATTAGAGGGGGAGCAAACATAAACCCCACTTTTCATTTGAACAATAATCTGACTTCCAGCGTAGCTGCAGGGGCATGTTCTGTTCCTCACATTCATTTATCCACATCCCATAAAACAACACTGACAGTTAAGAAGGAGATGAGTGGAAATGCCTCGTCTTCACTGCAACATTTAATTTGCAGCATTAGAGTCTCACCACAACCCAGAGGAGGTGGTCATTTAGACGCCCATTCCAGCCAGCTAGAGGAGAAGGAATCACCGGGTTTTCCACAGCTGTTTATCAAAATCATGATATACACATTTTTTTATTTAGTTATTTTTTTTATTTTTTGACCAAATCTGTTTTGAAGTTATCTGACCTGAAAACATTGATTCCAAAATTATGAATATTATTTTTAACTTGGTCTAAAGGATGAATGGGCAGATGAATGGACAGTCAGACATGTAGTATTCCCAAAAAATTGATAGATGCATGGATGGATAGATGGATGGATGGATGCATGGATGCCTGGGTGGGTGGATGGATGCATGCATGGATGGATGCATGTGGGAGTGGGTGGATGGATGAATGCATGCGTGGGTGGGTGAATGAATGCAGGCGTGGGTGGATGAATGAATGAATGAATGAATGAATGCCTGGATGGATGGATGGATGCATGCATGCATGGATGTGTGAGTGGGTGGATGGATAGATGCATGCATGTGTGGGTGGTTGGAAGGATGGATGTGTGGGTGGGTGGATGCATGTGTGAGTGGGTGGGTGGATGTATGTATGAATGCATGGGAGGCTGGGTGGATGGATGCATAGGTGGGTGGGTAGGTGGATGCCTAGATGGATGGATGCATGTGTGTGTGGGTGGGTGGAAGGATGGATGCATGCATAGGGTGGGTGAAATGATGTATGTGTGCGTGGGTGGGGTCGAAGGATGGATGTGTACCCACATTGATACATTGGTGGATACATGGATGGATGGATGCACTTGTAGATGGATTGATGGGTGGATGGTTGGATTGATGGATGGGCAGGTGGATGGACAGACACACATTAATCTCCAAAAGTGGGAACTAGGTTGGTCCATCATGAATGGATGGCTGTGTGATTGGATGGATGGCTGTGTGATTGGATGGATGGCTGTGTGATGGATGGATGGATGGATGGATGCTTGCTTGCTTGGTTTACTGGACAGTTGGATAGATGAATGAGCAGATGGTGGGCAGACAGACATGGTTGGGTGGATGAATAAATGGGCGAATGGATGGATTGATGGATGGATGGATGCATGCTTGGGTGGAAGGAAGGATGGATGCATGGGTGTATGGATGGATGGATGCATGCATGCGTTGGGGTCGATGGATTGAAGTGTGGGTAGATACATAGGTGGATACATGGATGGATGGATGGATGCATGTGTAGATGGATGGATGGGCAGGTGGATGAATACATGGGTGGATGGACAGACATACATACATGAATCTTCAAAAGTGGGAACTGGGTTGGACCATCATGAATGGATGGTTTGATCTGATGGATTGATGGATTGATGGGAGGATGGATGATTGCTTGCTTGCTTGGTTTATTGGACGGTTGGATGGATGGACAGGTGGATGGATAATTAATCCCCCAAAAGTGGAAAGTAGTTTGATCAGCCACACAAAACCAGACTTATCCTAATCTAAAACAAGCAAAAAGTGCAGGTGTCTTCCAGGGCAGCGTGGGCCGCTCTTCAGAAGCCACCCTTGATCAGGTACGATTACATCAAATTGTCCACATTGTCCACATTTTACAGCTTAAGACTCTAATGACTTTATTTGGAACATTTGGACACGTCCCCATTCAACTGAACAAGTGAACACACTTTTTAGACCATTCATTTGACCACCTAAAGGATGACCTTGATCCTGAAGGACCGTGTGAAGTCTCTTCCTCTGACTTTCATTCATAAGAAATCACATTCGGGCTTTCCAAGGTTGCTTCCGAAAACACGAAGAACAGATCCCCGTCAGTAAAGTTCAAAAGACCTGCTTTTCTCCAGGAACAACAACTCGTACTGAGGGTTTTCTATATCGAGAGTATTTCGGCATGGACACCCTTATGTTTTTGCCAAAGGAAACAATCTGACCCTTTGCGACCTTTGAATAATAACTGCTGTAGCCGTAGTCTTTCTTTCCCCCCCAAGCCCATCTCCAACTCTCTGGTTCTGCTTCTATTAACATTCAGGTGATTATCCACTTCAGCTCTATTGCTTTGGTCCTTGCAATTCAGCGTACAGCAGAGTCATCCCGAATATTTTTTTTCTTCCCCCAGAAGATGACAGGAGGCTTGGCTCTGTCTGTGACATGCAAAATACCCATAGAAGTGTTCCATGGACCCTGTTCTGCGGAAATAACATCAGAAACCTTATTGTTACGTCTAATATACTGAAGTACAGAGATAAGATAATCCCCAGCCCAAGCAACAGTGCCGCCGCGGAGATTCCACTTCATCTATTTTAATGCCAAGAGATGAGGCTGAATAGCATTAAACCGGATTGGATCAAAAAACCGTCAGTCGAACGGAGCCACCGCCTGTCTCCTAATGCCAGGAGATACTGTGTAATGTAGAGCAGTGCATCATCAGCACCAGCTGTCTTTCTAATAGCACCTTTAAATGATCCTGGAATGGATAAACCTGCAGAATTGCTCTTTCCAAATAGTTCAGAATCTGCAAAGTCATTGAGTGCTGGCCACTTTATTGGAAACCCCCATCTTGCAGGTGTACAGGGACTGTAGGGTGGGTGGAGGACCAACTCTCAACCAGCTACACCGCTGTCCCTGAGACAGTTGTACCAGCATCACACACACACACACACACACACACTGTTGTGAACACCACCATGTCGGAGTCACTGCTATGCTGGTGGTAATGTGGTCAGAAACTGACCAGTCATGAAGGATCAGGGGGGCGCTGATAAACTGTGCAGCAGTATATAGTGAGTGGAAGCACAGTATAGGTGTTTCTAATAAAGTGTCCAGAAAGTGGAAGCACAAGGTTGGTGTTTCTAATAAAGTGGCCAGTGAGAGGAAGCACAGGGTTGGGGTTTCTAATAAAGTGGCCAGTGGCCAGTGAGTGGAAGCACAAGATAGGTGTTTCTAATAAAGTGGCCAGTGAGTGGAAGCACAAGATAGGTGTTTCTAATAAAGTGGCCAGTGAGTGGAAGCACAAGATAGGTGTTTCTAATAAAGTGGCCAGTGAGTGGAAGCACAAGATAGGTGTTTCTAATAAAGTGGCCAGAGGGTGGAAGCACAAGATAGGTGTTTCTAATAAAGTGGCCAGGGAGTGGAAGCACAAGATAGGTGTTTCTAATAAAGTGGCCAGTGAGTGGAAGCACAAGATGGGTGTTTCTAATAAAGTGGCCAGTGAGTGGAGTCACAGGGTAGGTGTTTCTAATAAAGTGGCCAGTGAGTGGAAGCACAGGGTAGGTGTTTCTAGTAAAGTGGCCAGTGAGTGGAAACACAAGATGGGTGTTTCTAATAAAGTGGCCAGTGAGTGGAAGCACAAGGTAGGTGTTTCTAATAAAGTGGCCAGTGAGTGGAAGCACAGGGTAGGTGTTTCTAATAAAGTGGCCAGTGAGTGGAAGCACAGGGTAGGTGTTTCTAATAAAGTGGCCAGTGAGTGGAAGCACAGGGTTGAGGTTTCTAATAAAGTGGCCAGTGAGTGGAAGCACAAGATAGGTGTTTCTAATAAAGTGGCCAGTGAGTGGAAGCACAAGATAGGTGTTTCTAATAAAGTGGCCAGTGAGTGGAAGCACAAGATAGGTGTTTCTAATAAAGTGGCCAGAGAGTGGAAGCACAAGATAGGTGTTTCTAATAAAGTGGCCAGTGAGTGGAAGCACAGGGTAGGTGTTTCTAATAAAGTGGCCAGTGAGTGGAAGCACAGGGTAGGTGTTTCTAATAAAGTGGCCAGTGAGTGGAAGCACAGGGTAGGTGTTTCTAATAAAGTGGCCAGTGAGTGGAAGCACAAGATGGGTGTTTCTAATAAAGTGACCAGTGAGTGGAAGCACAAGATAGGTGTTTCTAATAATGTGGCCAGTGAGTGGAAGCACAAGATAGGTGTTTCTAATAAAGTGGCCAGAGAGTGGAAGCACAAGATAGGTGTTTCTAATAAAGTGGCCAGAGAGTGGAAGCACAAGATAGGTGTTTCTAATAAAGTGGCCAGTGAGTGGAAGCACAAGATAGGTGTTTCTAATAAAGTGGCCAGTGAGTGGAAGCACAGGGTAGGTGTTTCTAATAAAGTGGCCAGTGAGTGGAAGCACAGGGTAGGTGTTTCTAATAAAGTGGCCAGTGAGTGGAAGCACAGGGTAGGTGTTTCTAGTAAAGTGGCCAGTGAGTGGAAGCACAGGGTAGGTGTTTCTAATAAAGTGACCAGTGAGTGGAAGCACAAGATAGGTGTTTCTAATAAAGTGGCCAGTGAGTGGAAGCACAAGATAGGTGTTTCTAATAAAGTGGCCAGTGAGTGGAAGCACAGGGTAGGTGTTTCTAGTAAAGTGGCCAGTGAGTGGAAGCACAAGATAGGTGTTTCTAAAAAAGTGGCCAGTGAGTGGAAGCACAAGGTAGGTGTTTCTAATAAAGTGGCCAGTGAGTGGAAGCACAGGGTAGATGATTCTAATAAAGTGGCCAGTGAGTGGAAGCACAAGGTTGGTGTTTCTAATAAAGTGGCCAGTGAGAGGAAGCACAGGGTTGGGGTTTCTAATAAAGTGGCCAGTGAGTGGAAGCACAAGATAGGTGTTTCTAATAAAGTGGCCAGAGAGTGGAAGCACAAGATAGGTGTTTCTAATAAAGTGGCCAGAGAGTGGAAGCACAAGATAGGTGTTTCTAATAAAGTGGCCGGTGAGGATAAGCACAAGGTTGGGGTTTCTAATAAAGTGGCCAGTGAGTGGAAGCACAAGGTTGGGGTTTCTAATAAAGTGGCCAGTGAGTGGAAGCACAGGGTAGGTGTTTCTAATAAAGTGGCCAGTGAGTGGAAGCACAAGGTAGGTGTTTCTAGTAAAGTGGCCAGAGAGTGGAAGTACAAGGTAGGTGTTTCTAATAAAGTGGCACATTGTTGACATTTTAGACAGAAACAAATGGGTAGAACCTCATCACCCGATCTTGTAATTCACCTTATGTGATGCTGGACTGCTCTTTCTTCTGTGGTAATACAGCCGAGGAGGAGTGTGTGGGCTATCAGTGCTTCTCTGAGACAGAGACAGCGAAACGAGTGCATGCTCGGATGAGAAGTCCTGCTCATCAAACCCGGTATGGGACTCGTTGGCCTTATTCCGGAGTAATTGCCCCATTCCGCAGGTCCACGCTGGTGGCTCCACAGCCGGTGATGAGCTTCAGCCTGTTCCACACAGCCCCTGCTATCACTGTTCTATACTTTTCCTCCTCAGCTTTCTGTTTATAATCCCTCTTTCCCTTTCTGATAGCCCTTTTCAGATCCTTCTGTGCAGCTTTAATCCTCACTTTATCCCTGCTGGCAGAAGCTGCCTTTTTCCTATTGATAGCAATCTCAACATCTCTCGTCACCCATGGCTTATTATTAGAGAAACCTTTCACAGCGTTACTGGGAATCGTAGCATAAACACAGTGCACATGCATAGAACCTGCTACTGGATTGGATACACCCTACATTATTGCCGTCTTATAAGTTCGCTAAATTTGTCCAGTTGGTGCTATCAGAGCATTCTTGCAGCTTCTCCCAGGCCTAATGAGATCCGACACCACTCTGACGGAGCTCTTGATGGCTGCCTATGAACGAGTGGGGTGTTCTGGGCCCATCCGATTGCGGTTTGATTGCCCCAAGGGTAAGAAAATAACAGACACGTCGCTGTCTTTAATATCCGAGTAAACCAGGTCAGTGGGTCTGTTGTGTCTGGTGGAGCGAGTTGCGAATTGCTTCAAAGAGAAGGAGAAGGAGTGGAGAAGATCCTGCGATGATTAGAATCCCCGTCATATAATATGCATGAGCACAGAAGCTTGTGAGCAGCTCCAGATATTGTCTCTATAGGCAACTTAGCATCCGCAAATGGTGGGACTTAGAATGGAGATACTGGGGCTTTCCACGGATCTCCTCCTGCTTCCCACACGATGGTTAGGATTAAATTTACCACCCCGTCACATTCTACCCAGTCACGCTTTATTGTAATATACCTCTGAATAAGCATGCTATGCTTGAAAATCTGTTATATCGGAGGATAAACATACACTATATGGACAAAAATATTGGGACGCCTGCTCATTCATTTTGTTTCTTTTGAAATCAAGGGTATTAAAAAAGGTTATCATGCTTTTGTTGGAGTAACTGTCTCTGCTGTCCAGGGAAGAGAAAAGGCTTTCTACAGGATTTTGAAGCATTGATGTGAGAATTTGATTGCATTCAGTGACAAGAGCACTGGTTAGGATGTTGGATGATGATCACCACCCCACCTCATCCCCAGCTCCTCAGCGAATCCCAGAAGTATTGGAGGAGCACCAAACATCCATCGTTCCAGAGAGCACACATCCTTCCACTGCTCCACAGCTCAATGCTGGAGGGGCTTTATACCCCTATAGGCCACGCCTGACGTTGTGCATGGTGCCAATAGGTTCATGATATTTATCTGCTCTCAGAGTCCTATTCTATTGGCAGTACTTTTCTACAGGGACTAGACAAGTGTCAGTATCATTATCATCAATCAGTGCTGCAACTTAAAGTAGCTGGAAGGTGTCCACAAATATTTGGACATAGAGTTTTATATGTAATGCTGATGAAGGTCAAGTAATGATAGTCTCCCTGTCTATGAGGGTTGTTTTTTTAGAGGAACTGAACTCGGGTGTCTGGTTCTATTCTCAAGATGTTGTCTCTATAGGCAACTTAGCATCCGCAAATGGTGGGGCGACTCCAGCACCAAAAATAGCATGAAAAACCTCTGAACATGGAGGTAATAGTGCTTTCAGGTGATTTCCTCCTCCTGACTTCCGTCTATCTATACCAGCTGGGAAACCACTCTCGGATCATTTTGGCCTAGTCTGCTGTACCTGTGAGGTATAAGACTAAGTGCAGAGAAGCAGCGTTTAGCTTCTACGCTGCTCTAGATGGAACTAGTTGACAGAGAGCATTAGAAGAACGTTGACAGCAGGCAGTTTAAAATCCAGAATGAATGTGTGCTTATTTGAGCAGGCTTCCAGCTCAGTTCCTCTGTACTTTCTCCATTTGTAAAGCACTTGAAATGTGCTATATAAAGAAACCTGCCTTGCCTACGGGTGCCAACATCTCAGGATAATGGCACTCATGAACAAATCTCTGTGAATATAAGTCATCTTTATTCGCATGTATCCTAGGAACGACCATCAACAAACATAAAAAGTAACAGCCAAGTTTAAACAAGAGTAAAAACCGGGGACCCCGAGTGGTCATGCTGCTAGCCATGGGCAGCCGAGGCCCTGAGAGAGAGCACAGTTGGCCTTGCTCTCTCCAGGGTGGCTAGGTGGCGCTCTCTCCCCACATCGCTTCGCTTTGGCCTTGCTCTTGCTCTGGCTTTTGGACTCTTGCTCTCTCAATGGTGGCTAGGTGGCGCTCTCTCCCCACATCGCTTCACTTTGGCCTTTGGCCTCTTGCTCTCTCAATGGTGGCTAGGTGGCGCTCTCTCCCCACATCGCTTCACTTTGGCCTTTGGCCTCTTGCAAAATGAATGAGCAGTGTATGAGCAGTGGTGGCTAGGTGGCGCTCTCTCCCCACATCGCTTCACTTTGGCCTTGCTCTTGCTCTGGCTTTTGGCCTCTTGCTCTCTCAATGGTGGCTAGGTGGCGCTCTCTCCCCACATCGCTTCGCTTTGACCTTGCTTTTGCTCTGGCTTTTGGACTCTTGCTCTCTCCATGGAGGCTAGGTGGCGCTCTCTCCCCACATCGCTTCACTTTGGCCTTTGGCCTCTTGCTCTCTCAATGGTGGCTAGGTGGCGCTCTCTCCCCACATCGCTTCACTTTGGCCTTTGGCCTCTTGCTCTCTCAATGGTGGCTAGGTGGCGCTCTCTCCCCACATCGCTTCGCTTTGGCCTTGCTTTTGCTCTGGCTTTTGGACTCTTGCTCTCTCCATGGAGGCTAGGTGGCGCTCTCTCCCCACATCGCTTCACTTTGGCCTTTGGCCTCTTGCTCTCTCAATGGTGGCTAGGTGGCGCTCTCTCCCCACATCGCTTCGCTTTGACCTTGCTTTTGCTCTGGCTTTTGGACTCTTGCTCTCTCCAGGGTGGCTAGGTGGCGCTCTCTCCCCACATCGCTTCGCTTTGACCTTGCTTTTGCTCTGGCTTTTGGACTCTTGCTCTCTCCAGGGTGGCTAGGTGGCGCTCTCTCCCCACATCGCTTCGCTTTGGCCTTGCTTTTGCTCTGGCTTTTGGACTCTTGCTCTCTCCATGGAGGCTAGGTGGCGCTCTCTCCCCACATCGCTTCACTTTGGCCTTTGGCCTCTTGCTCTCTCAGTGGTGGCTAGGTGGCGCTCTCTCCCCACATCGCTTCACTTTGGCCTTGCTCTTGCTCTGGCTTTTGGCCTCTTGCTCTCTCAATGGTGGCTAGGTGGCGCTCTCTCCCCACATCGCTTCGCTTTGGCCTTGCTCTTGCTCTGGCTTTTGGACTCTTGCTCTCTCCAGGGTGGCTAGGTGGCGCTCTCTCAATTTCAGACCTTCAGAACTACTGCTTGCTTCCTGAGATTGTCCCACAATTACCAACAGACCCAATGGTAGGTGTTCCTCATCGTTAGCTGGTCTGAAGCTCAACTTTCCAAAGAACCCACTATTTACCCACTATTTAGCTTATGACGACCCTGTCAACTACGATTAGCCTGCATTACCCTCAGTTAGCCATGTGAGCTATGTGCATCAGTGCTATCCAGTTTTTATATGCTAGCCCTCTTAGTGCTAGCATGTTCAAAATGAGCATTTTTGGCTAACGTTGAATTCTTACTTGGGATATAATCTAGACAAGCACTACTACAGCTTTTTTGAGTATCCTCCCAGAGTCCGTGATTGGGAAGGTTTAGCGAAGGAAGGATAGCGAAGCTTTGTGCCACTGCACTTTGCAGTCTGTCATTGACATTGACCGTTTACAATGACCATCATATGAATAATAATCTTTGTGTTGTGTATTTCCATGCGAGTGCTGCCTCTATTGACCTCTTTTCTTCCTTATTTTGGGGGATATTTGCTCGTCCAAAGAGCTGCCAGCTGTGAGTAATCGGACTGGTGGACTTGCACTGCATGCATCTTTACTGGGTTCCAGAAAAATGCTAGAGACCAGCCAAAGTACGAACAATATAGTGGCGTTCCTGAAACCAACAGTCATAACTCTTGTAGTTAATTCACAGTAGTCGCAGTGTTTAGAGTTCCCAAACAATAAACAGTCAAACTGGACGGAAACTCATTGAAAATTAGCACTATTATCAAGAAAAATGACTAGGGCTGTGTATTGGCAAGAACCTGACGATATGATACATATGATTGTATATTGCGATACAATATATTGCAATATTTTTTATCAAATTTTAGAAACACTGTCACAGTAAAAGCACTCCATCATCTGCATCAAATCTGATTCAACACAAAGTTGAGTTTTGTCCAATCAGAACCGACTGAGTACAACACTGCTTTTCAAAGGTCGGGGTTTAACCGGGTCAGATTTAGTGTTTTTATTAATGTCTTTGCTGTAATCAAGCGTACAGATACAGTTCAGAGGTTTCCTGAATCTGTAGACCCCATCCTTTCCATTACATCCATACAACCTCTCACCGAGTCTAACTATTGGATTTACATCTACATTTACATTGAAGGTATGTAGCAGACGCTCTTCTCCAGAGCGACTTACAAAAGTGTTTTGCTTTTTACCCAAGAAAAACCTCAGCTAGTCTGAATAGACTAATAATTCAAAGATCCTCTAAGTTTAGACTCTACTAAACACAAGTCAGTAAGGAGACCATAGCACTCTACTATTCACCCAAGTCCTCTCAGAAGAGGAGGGTCTTCAGTCTGGGTTTGAAGACAGCGAGTGTTGGACTCTGCTGTTTGGACACCCAGGGGAAGTTCGTTCCACCTCTTCGGTGCAGGACAGAGAAAAGTCTGGACGCTCGTCTTCCGTGGATCTTAAAGGATGGCGGGTCGAGCCGAGCCGGACTTGAAGCTGGAAGGGCTCTTGGTGCAGATCAGCTTTTGACCATCGCCATCAAGTATGGAGGAGCTGGCTGGTCCAGTCTTGGCTTTGTAGACCAGAGTCAGGGGTTTGAATCTGATGACCTGGGCAGCAGCTACAGGAAGCCGGTGAAGAGAGAACACAGCAGAGGAGAAGATGAACATGGCTGAACTGAGGGAGACCAGCCAGAAGAGAGCTGCAGTGGTCAAGTCTTGAAGTGGCGAGAGACTGAACATCTGAGCACCTGGGCGACTCTCTAGAGAGGAAGGGTGGAATTCTCTGGATGTTGTACTGGAGAAATCTGCATGACCGAGTTACCGATTTGTGTGTCCATCATCTGCCTCTAGGAAACCCATTTTAGGGACCTAAACAATTCGTCCAAATGAATAAAGGGATGTTTTTACAGGAAATACGAAGAATTTCCAAACTTCGCTTTTTTCAGGAGTATCAGAGTATCTCTTCGCTCAGTGCTCTAGTTCACACGGGGTCTCATTAAAGAGAGAGCTCAGATTGCTCTGAACAGTCTGATATAAGACGTGGGTTTAAAAGCGAAAATCAAGAAAATGGCCAAATGAAACTAATTAATAAATTATTATTTCAATTATTAATTAATAATCAGTAATGTTTTTAAGATTTGATACAGTATTGCAAAACCTAATATTGTGATACTTCGATATATCGCTATTTTCTTACACCCCCATCAATGACTGCAGTTGGTATTTAGGGGTTTTCTGATCTAAATGACTTGCGATTTTCTCTCTCTGTGTTTTTCCCTGTTTAAGAGTAAAGGAGGAATCCTGTCCAAGGCATGTGATTACATCCAGGAGCTGCGGCGGAATAACCACAGGCTTCAGGAGAGCCTGAAAGAGGTGAAGAGAGTCCAGATGGACAACGAGATTCTTCGACAGCAGGTAAGTCCGCCCGGAGAGGCCGCCTGCCACTAGCTCATCTCTGCCAAGAAAACTGCCTTCCAGAGAACACAGGGTTTAAGACCCAAATGCTTAAAGGAAGCGGAGCGATCTGCCAGTGGGCTGAGACTGTTCCACACGATCAGACTCACTGCAGCGGAGTAGAGCTGTCTAGAAATAGGCTGAAAATTCTGCGAAGTGCTAGGTATGATAATTAATCTCACGAGGGAGAAACATGATCCATTTATTGCCTGGATTTGGGATAATTACTCTTCTCCAGCTTCATTGAACAGTCTTACAGTTCACTTACTGCCCTGTCCAATCACCCGCTCTTACCTGTCGGATCTACATATTGGATCAGATTTTTTGAGGGTGTCTAATTACGTTTGATTGGAGTCGGTTATATAATACATAAATCTGATCTATAAAAGTGAGAGAAGTGCAGATTTTAACGTCTCAACACACACGCTATATGGACAAAAGTATTGGGACACATCTTAATCTTAACCATTGAATTCAGGGGTTTCTTTCAGACCCATTGCCATGCAGTCTGCCTTGCTTACACACATTAGTGAAAGAACAGGAGGTTCTGAAGAGCTCACTGAACTCCAGCGTGGTTCTGTATGTAATAGGAGACACTGCCGCTGCACCAACAACAACAAGTCAGCT
Source organism: Salminus brasiliensis (assembly GCF_030463535.1). NCBI lineage: Eukaryota > Metazoa > Chordata > Actinopteri > Characiformes > Bryconidae > Salminus > Salminus brasiliensis. The sequence continues at coordinate 94,301,057 of NC_132878.1, forward strand.
GGTGAAATGTAGACCTTCCCTCCTAGATCTTCCTCCATCAGCTGTGAGTGGTATTATTGAACAGTGGAAGCATTTAGGAGGAACAGCTCACAGAGAGCAGCTCAGCCATGAAGTGTTGGCACTCTGCGACCCCACTCTGTAACTTTACGTGGTCTGAGTTCAGAACACAGTGCATAGAGGTCTCGATAACTGCAGAGCTCTGAACCTGCAGCTGTTAGAGCTGCAAAGGAGAACCAGCTCTATATTAATACAGCCTATGGGTTTGGAATGGAATGTCATAAAAGCTCCTGTAGGTGTTATGTGTGGGTGTCCCAATACTTTTGTCCATATAGAATTTGAAGTTATTTTTATGTATTATATGGAAAGACAGATCATTGTATACATCTTTTAGCACAGTTATGTTACAGATATTAATATGGGATTTCTGGGCCAGTAACGTTGACCAATTTTAAAGATTCACACTATGATCCTGTGATAATATGAAGAATAGGGAGTATGATACTTTTAAGGAAAAAAAAAAAAAAGACGCAACGTTCGGACACCAATCATGTCTTGGCTGATCGACTACATCTGGGGTAAGCGGGAAAACTGTTATACTTCTTATACAGTACTACTTACAATGCTAGGTGAATGTAGCTTCAGTAGACTTGTATATCGTACACAGCAGTGGCATTTCAGGATGGTGGTGTTGTCCACTATGCTGTCCATTTTAATGGGTAGTAAATTGCCAACTTTAGTGACCATTTATGCACCAGGGCCTGCAATTAGCATAAATGAAATGCTTGGAAGTTGATTTCTGTATCGGATTCTTAGTAAAAATGTAATGTTTGAATTTATCAGGAAGAAAACAGTACTGTGCAAATGTTTTGGTCCCCTATGAAAATCCTAATGAAAAGCTTCTCATCTGGGCAGTAAGTGTTTCATTATTGTATTATAATGATATTAGAAAAACACTATAATAACAACATTCCTACAGAAAGTGGTGGTGGTTCTCCATCACTGTGTTCATCATTAGAACATCTCCAAACTTCTCCTCATGGAGTCTAGTATTATTTAGAGTTCTCTTCAGATCAACACCTGGTTTGGTGGTAAATCAGGGCTAAATGATGGTAAATCAGGTGAGCTGCTGCTGCTGCTGCTGCTGCTGATGGACATGCACATCCTCCACGCTGGGGGGCGTCCAGGAGAAACCTGGAGGAGCCGAGCTCTGTTCTTCAGACTAGCTCACAACAAGATCTCACTACTTTTTTTCTTCAGAATGAGAAGCTCTTGTTTCTCCTTTTTACTGGATTTATCTTCACCTGCTTTATCTGTTGAGATCTGATGAGATCTGGAGCTTCTCTGCCAGTTTTACAGTAAAACTGCTGAGAGTAATGAGTTAAATAATCTTCTTAGGTGCCTAGAAAATCTGCCCAGCACTGTTATACTGTTATAAGCTCCACTTCTAAGGGTTAATAAGCTCTTCTGTTTGTTTGCAGGTGGACGAGCTAAAGAGCGAGAATGCTTTTCTGCGGGCCCGTCTGCAGCGGGGCGGAAGCGGGAGCATTTCGGGCGAGCCGTCGCACTGCAAGGGCGCCTTGTAATGGGACGTGATCTTCCACAGCCTTCCTACCGCAAGCCAAATGCAACACGGGTTGTTACCATGGAGTAGGGTGAAGTTTTCCAGGCTGGACCGAAGACTGGACCGAAACTGCTGTGCACAATGGCTGGCAATGGAACCCATATGGGGCCACTGGCAGCCTGTTGGGGAGGCTGAAAGACCTGGGCTGTCTCCTCTGGAGCAGTCTTCAAACCCTCACGACCATTTTTCACTGTTTGTTTATTTATTCGGCTCGGACTGTGATAACGGGACACATTGTTCCATGCAGTTCTCATTCGCTTGTGGTTCCCACTGGTGCTAATCTACAAGCATTTGTACCATGTTTAGTTTCCATTTGCATTTTTTTTTTTATTTCTCTCTCTCTCCCGTCATCCATGCCTTTGTTTTAGTATCAGTTGTTTATTTAATGCATCGTTTCATACGCGGCACACCACCCCACCACCCACCCTCCCTAAGAAAGCGCAGCTGGGGCGCGACTGAGGAAGTTCGCAGATAGCAGAAGAGAAAAGAGGAAGGAAAAAAAACACAAAAAAAACGATGAATGAAATCTCATTAGTGTTTAGAACTAAATTTAGTGTTAAACACAGCTAAAACGCCCCCACGTAGCCATCTGGAAAGGTGCTGTGATGATAGAAAATGAGCTGTGCGTGTGATTATTAGCTTCTTATCAGGCTTCACCTTCAGAGGACGGCTGCGACTGCAGCGAGCGCTTCAGAAAAGCCGGCGCTTCACTCACAAAGCGACAGCGATAAAACTCCCCCGCTCACCTTAATGGGCTAAAGAGGCTGATTTGTCGCTAAAAGCTGCACATCTCCCTCATGCAGAAAAGCAGATCACACGAATAAACTGCATATAGATGACTCTCCCGACATCTGCATTATGCAAGAATAGAGGAGGAAAGGAATAAATAGTTCGGATTTGCATAGCCTCCCCATTTACCCCGAGTGAAGTCAATCATTCAGGCCGTGTTCGGTGTCTGGAGTTTGCTTCCTTAGTTTTGCACTGGAAATTCGGAGGCTAATAAAGCTAACAAGCCTACGGAAGCCTACACTACACCATATCAGTTGACACAGTGCTAACTCATCACAAACGTCTCAGGAGCTCCCCGGTAATCTCTAATAGACCTGCTTACGAGGCTTATGGCACTGCACGACTCACCGCTTGTCCATTTTTACAGATAGCGGTGAGTCACGCAGTGCCATCAGCCACATAAGCAAGTCTGTTAGAGATTCCTGAGCCTCCATGTTTGAGGCTGCAGGACTGTTTTTAGCAGTTCTGCATAATTCGCTGGTTGAACTGTAAGCATACTCAACTAGAGTGGGTCTGGAGTAAAGTAGTTCACTGGAGAGAAACCTAGCGACTCCCGACAACGGCGCTGATGATCAGAACCAGGAGTTGCCGTCATTAGAAACCACCACTCACTCGCCATTAAATTGGCTCCACTCGTCATATAGGAGCACTGTGTAGTTCACACTGGCTGTAGTCCATCTGTAGTCCATCTCTGCAGACTCTGTTATGACCCTCCTTTCACCCTGTTCCTCAATGGTCAGGACCCCACAGGACCGACCACCACAGAGCATGTGTGCTGTGCTGGCGGATCTGACAAAGGTGATCAGACCCAGCAGTGCTGCTCACTGTCCACTCTGTCCATCTGTCCAGACACTCCGACCTAGCTGTTCTAGATTGTCCTTTTCTCATTTACACTGTTCCAAAAGGTTCCTCTATTCATTCATGCTGTTCTAGACTGTTCTTTTTTCATTCACGTTGTTTCTGTGGTTTAGGGGTGTGGTTGACTCCATGACTGCAGTAGGCAGTTATTGCTACAGTCTGACCAATTAGAATCCATCTCATTAGCATGTCTTTCATTCTTAGCCTGGTTTCATTAAGGTGTTTTTTTAATCAACAAGTTCACTGATTTTAAAGATAATCTTAAAGATAAAGATGATCACCCTAGTGTCCGATCATGCTAGTGTTTAATATACTAGTGTCCAATCATGCTAGTGTCTGATATGCTAGTGTCTGATATGCTAGTGTCTGATATGCTAGTGCCCAAACATGCTAGTGTCCAATCATGCTAGTGTCTGATATGCTGGTGTCCAATTATGCTAGTGTCTGATATGCTAGTGCCCAATCATGCTAGTGTCTGATATGCTAGCGTCTGATATGCTAGTGTCCAATCATGCTAGTGTCTGATATGCTAGCGTCCAGTTATGCTAGTGTCTGATATGCTAGTGTCTGATATGCTAGTGTCTGATCCTGCTGGCTGTTTGTTTCTGGTTATTTGTGCATCATCTGTTTTGTTCTTCACAGGCTTAAGATCCTGTCTCTGCACTCAGAGCTGTGGAACTTTAACTTGCCCGTTTCATTTATTTCTCTTTCTCCGTTTTGAAGGTGCTTCCCCAAGTGCATCCTTTCGTAGCCGCGAACACGCAATAATAAAGAGCATAACAGGGAACGGCACAGCGGGGGTTCCTGTGTCGGAGTGGTTCTAACTGAGCAGAGCAGCTGTTTTAATAAAAACATGCTTTCAGAGCTGCTTCAGCGGATCCTTCTCAGAGCCTGTAGTGCTGCAGGTACCGTTCCCAGGTCCACCGGGCCCTGTAACAGGAGCACGTCCCCAAGTCTGGCAAATCTGTGATCCGCACCTTACCAGACATACAGGATCAGCTACAGTTGATCATAAGGACACTGTTCTAGACTCTGTCTTTACACTGTTCTAGAACATTCTTCCTCTTTCCACAGTTATAGAATGTTCTCCCTTTGTCCACATTGTTCTAGACTCTCTTCACACTGTTCTAGAACATGCCTCCTCATCCCACTGTTAGAGTTTACTCCTATTGTTCACACTGTTCTAGACTGCTCTCCATTCACACTGTTCTAGAACATTCTTCCCCTTCTTACTGTTCTAGAATGTTCAATTGTTCACACTTCCATTCCCACTGTTCTAGAACATTCTCCTTTCAATCACTCTGTTCTAGATGGTTCTCTCATTCACATTGTTCTAAAAGGTTCTTCTCTCATTCACAATGTTCTAGACCGTTATCATTAACAGTGTTCTAGAAGGTTCTCCTGTTTATGTTCTTCTAGAATGTTCTCTTCTCCTTCACACTGTTTAAGAAAATTCTCCTTTCGTCCACTCTGTTCTAGACAGTTCTCTCATTCACTCTGTTCTAAAAGGTTCTCCTCTCATTCACAATGTTCTAGACTGTTCTCATTCACAGTGTTCTAGAAGGTTCCCCTGTTTATGTTCTTCTAGAATGTTCTCTTCTCCTTCACACTGTTCAAGAAAATTCTCCTTTCGTCCACTCTGTTCTAGACAGTTCTCTCATTCACATTGTTTTAAAAGGTTCTCCTCTCATTCACAATGTTCTAGAAGGTTCCCCTGTTTATGTTCTTCTAGAATGTTCTAGAAAGGTTTTCTCTCATTCCCGCTATTCTAGAACATTCTCATTTCATTCACTCTGTTCTAGACAGTTCTCTCATGCACATTGTTCTAAAAGGTTCTCTCATTCACAATGTTCTAGACTGTTTTCATCCACAGTGTTCTAGAATGTTCTCCTATTTATGTTCTTCTAGAATGTTCTAAAAAGGTTTTCTCTCATTCACGCTATTCTAGAACATTCTCATTTCATTCACTCTGTTCTAGACAGTTCTCTCATGCACATTGTTCTAAAAGGTTCTCTCATTCACAATGTTCTACACTGTTTTCATTCACAATGTTCTAGAACATTCTCCTCTTTATGTTCTTCTAGAATGTTCTAGAAGGGTTCTCCTTTCTAAAATATTCTCATTTCATTCACTCTGTTCTAGACAGTTCTCTCATTCACAATGTTCTAGAATGTTCTAGACTAGACTGTCACAATGTTTTACAATGTATTCTCTATTTATGTTCCTCTAGACTGTTCTCTTCTCCTTCACACTGTTGTGAAAAGGTTTTCTGTCCTTCACACTGTTCTAGTAGGTTCTCTCATTCCCGTCGTTCCACTCCTGTGAGTGGACAGTTCCTCCAGGCCTGTTTATATACTGCCGGTTTTTTGTTTTGTCTGAATGAATTGATTTGATTCACTGAATCATTTCCTAAAGAACTGAAGTTGAGTCGAATCGATGTGAGGTCAGAGATTTAGAGTCCTCTAATCCATCAGCCTGTCCTCTCTGTTGTCTCTCCTCTCCCGCCTCGGCTTGACTCCTGCTGCCTCAGGTTGCCGGCCTTCATTCGCTGCGGCCTCACCTTAACCTTGACTTTCGGCCGCTGTTTTCCTCTGCCCGCTCTTTTAGCACATCCGTCAGACACACCAACGCACACACACACACACACACTGAGCCGGCGTCTGTGTGTCCCCTGCACTGTTTGACTGATCTCTGAACCCGTGTTCCCCCTCGTTGGGCTGTTACGCTGTGGCGTCCCGCAAGTGTTTACCTGCACAGGATTACTTCACCTCAACTCTATGGCTTTTATGCCTCCAGAAGTGCATCCCTAAGCTGCTCAAATGCATCTGTGTTACTGTAATATGCTGTGGAGGAGCTTCTTGGGGCTGCTTTATGAGGATCGCAGTGGTGTGCTCTCTTTCAAAGGCTCTCTTCTGCCCTGGGTGAAGCTCCAGACTCGGCCAAACAGTGCAAACCGAGTCAGATTAGCAGCAAGTAGTCCATTTTTCCAACGTACGCTATGTGTCCAAAAATATGTGGACACCCCTTATAATGACTGCATTTAGCTACTTTAAGTTGCACTCATTGCTGACACAGATGTGCAAATGCACACACACGCACACACACACACAGCTTGTCTAGTCCCTGTAGAGAAGCACTGCCAGTAGAATAGGACTCTGTGGAGCAGATAGACATGCTCCATGCTGTCTAATGCCAGGTGTGGGCTAGTAGAGGGGTGTATATAAAGCCCCCCAGCAGCAGCAGTGAGCTGTGGAGCAGTGGAAGAGCTGTGTTCTCTGGAATGATGGATGGTGGTGCTCCATCCAGTACTTTTGGGATGAGTTTGGGAGTTATGAGGTGGAGTGGTAATCCTCCAACATTCTGACCTCACTAACACTCCTGTCACTGAATGCAATCAAACCCTCACAGCAATGCTCCAGAATCCAGTAGAAAGCCTTCTTCCCTGGACAGTAGAGACAGCTACCCCAACAACAGCAGGATACACTCTTTTTAATACCCTTGTTTCAGAAGAAACAATGAATGAGCATGTGGCATGTGAATAAATTAGGACACCCCATTAAAACCTTTGTCTTTTGAGCATATTTAAACATCTGGACTCGTCTGCTAAATCATTTACAAGTGGAACAACTGACCAACATGGCCAGGTCAGACCGTCCCAGCAAGTTCAGCCCCAGAGCAGAACCTCAAATGTCATTACGGTAGCAGGTCGCTCTTGTAGCCACAATTGATGTCAAAGTACAGCATCTACCATTAGAAAGAGGGAGGTGTGCATCTCTGTCTCTCAGTATTGTTCATGTGAAGACCAAGTCTCTAGATGATGAAGGTTTTCATGGGTTGTCCTACACTGGACTAAACTGTTTTCCCTTGAATTAAATTTATTACATTTCTACTATGCTTTCTTCTGGTTGTGGAGAAGGAGTGAAGATATTTAGCAGTCAACAAAAAAATAGGTTGGAAAGTAAAAGCACTTTTATTGGAAATGAACTGAAGTAAATACACAAGTACATCTACTCAAGGGTAGCCCTCCAGGGGAAAATGTACTTGAGGCCTACTTGAATAGTTCTGATTGTGGGTACTTTGGCACTCCGCTATACTGTGAGGGTAATACTGAAGCTTTTACGCTCCTTCATTTCTATTTTAGCCCCCATCTGCATCTACAAGAACCTGCTCATGAGGCTGAGCCACAGCCACTTAAAGCAACTGCAAGCGTTACTGCTATTTTCTGACAGGCTGCCAATAAATTGAGCCACGTAAACTGGGCAGTGACATTGTGGAGATGGAAAAGAGTCCATAATGTTTCCAGATTTAGAGCTGGATGGAATGTAGAAGGAACTGACAGGCTGGAAATTCCTTAAATAAATGGTGACGTTTTGTGGAAAATGAGGGGCTACATACCATAATGTAGTGGTTCTCAAACAGGTCCTCAGAGACCCCTTGACAGTGCAGAATCCACTTCGCAACATGCAGGAATAGAGCAAAAAATCTAAACTGTCAGCTGGTCCCTGAAGACCAGTTTGATAAACACTACCATAATCCATATTGGCATTACCAGTAGAGGTGACCCTGAGAAATCTAAGGACAATGTGGCTTTTATTGACTTTGACCACCAGTAAATTAAGCCTTTGGTGAATCTGAATGGTCAAAGTAGGGGAAAGGTTATGAAGGAACACGTCCAATGAAGGAACAGTTCAGCACTCTTGGAGGAGCTGGCATTTTGCTTGGAATTCTTTAGGTAACTGGTGACATTTTGAGGGAAATGATAGGCCACTTATGAGGGGCTATATACCATAATCCAGTGGTTGTCAAACCCATCCTCCAGGATCCTTTGACAGTCGAGAACAACCCAACTCACAGCATGCTGAAATAGAGCAAAAAACCACAACTGAGAAACACTACCATAATCCATATTGGCATTACCTGTAGAGGTGACCTTAAGCCAGGCATACACTGTGTGATTTCAGAAATCTTGTTCTGTTAGCTCACACTGCACGTCTGAATCGTTCGCCAGGTACGGACAAAGCCTGCGATTTATATGCTCACAATGTATGAAAGTAATCTGTCCGACTGACATGCTGGGATCTGGGTGCTCACACTGCACAAAAAAAAATGCAGCTCCTAGGCAGAGTTCTGTCTACATACAAGCACTCAATTCAACAGAATATAGCCCTCTTTATATCATAAATGAGCATAGCTTTGCTAACTGGCTGTGTTGTGCCATGCTGTACACTGAAATAAAAATCTTCCCAGCCGGCTGGGAAGATGGACAATTTCATTTGTCCATTTTGCAGAGAAAACTGGACTTAGGCTATGACTTGACTGTGCATGTGTAGGGGTGTCCAAACATTTTCAACTCGCTTTGTGTATTTTGACGGTCTTCGTAAACCGACAAATACAATTTTCAGTCCACAGTAACAAATACAGTCTACAATGTACAGCTTAGAAATCGGTTTATGAAACTGCTCAGACTGTGAGAAGAGTAACCAAAATTTCTGATGTCAGAAATCCATCTATTCGTCCGACTGCTCACTCTGCGCTTGTTTGGGCTGTTGATTGGGCAACATTTTCCTCTCATACTGCATATCAAACATCAGCCACTCAAGCTAAATTCTGGATCGATCCTGGTAATAGTCAGCAAAGACCAAATCAAGCCTAAAAACAGGCTAATTTTGCATTCTGCATGCCTAGCTTTACTGGTCTTCATGTGGTAACCATGATACATCTGAGGACAATGTGTTTTTATTGACCTGAACCATCAGAAAAGTCAATAATAAAAAAAATTAGACTCACTGGTTAGCATCATGCTGTATATAGAGAACAAAGCAAGGCCAATTGAGCTTTTTTGAATGCCTGGGCAGTCAGGATTGGGCTCAAAATGAATTTGTAATTTGTTTAATCGTTGAGCAGTTCCTTCAAAAGATCTCAGCTGTAGCCGAAAAAGCTTCACCAGACTTTACTCTCTTAACCTGATGATTCGAAACCTATTGCCGGAGCAACTCACACCCCTTTTTTTTTTTTGCTGTGTTCATCAGGATGAGTTTTACCCTCGACAAATGCCTCTGTAGTGGCTTCCATTGTCTGCTTTCTCTGTCTGCATGGCCAGGCTGCACGGTGGCAGGGTTTTGTGTACGCATGACTACAGCCAGGCAGCTTGTCGCATTTATTTATTCATACAGGTTCATGCCTTTATTCCCCGACACCTCTCATCTAGAGCTTCAGTAATCACTACACAGCTCTGCGTTCCTTCCCCTATTCTCAACAAAAGAAGCAGCTCTTTCTCACTTTACCGGGCAGACAAGTGGTTTGGAACAGGAAGTGATGCGCTCCAGGGAGCGGGAAGCTATGCAGTGGGCATACACAAGTGGGGGGAAAAAGCTCTTTCCTTGCACACTGCGTGACTGCCGTAGGACTGAGGACAAAGAACAGCACAGCTTCCAGAGCAGACAGGTCTCAACACCTAAAATGAAAGCCAGTATTTTAACTAGCTCCAAGGTTAGAGACAGAGCAGAGTAGCTCGTTGGCTGGATGGGGTCCAGGGTTTGGGGCAGGGTTGAATGGGTCTGCCTTTTGATTTAGGACAAGCTGGATGGGTTTAGGGCATCTGCTTAGGCTGAGGTTGGGCAGATAAGGCTGGTTGAGTTTCAGGGTTTAGGATAGGGTTGAGCTGGTTGGTTCCAGGGTTTGAGTCAGGGTAGAGCCGTTTAGGCTGGTTGGTGTCAGGATTAAAGCATAGTAAGACTAGTTGGCTCGTTAGGACAGGTTTGGAATGGGTAGGCTGATCAACAGTTTAGGATGAGGCTGGGCTGAGTAGGCTGGATGGGTCTAGGGTTTGGCTTGTTGGATCCAGGGTTGGGCTGAGTAGGCTGGTTGGGTCTAGGATTTGGCTTGTTGGATCCAGGGTTGGGCTGAGTAGGCTGGTTGGGTCTAGGATTTGGCTTGTTGGATCCAGGGTCGGGCTGAGTAGGCTGGTTGGGTCTATGGTTTGGCTTGTTGGATCCAGGGTTGGGCCGGTTAGGCTGGTTGGTTCTACAGTTTAGGACGAGGCTGGGTAGGCTGGTTGGCTCTAGGATTTGGCTTGTTGGATCCTGGGTTGAGCTGGCTAGGCTGGTTGGTTCTATAGTTTAGGACAAGATTGGGCTGATTAAGATGGTTTAGGAAATGTTAGGCAGATTAGGCTGGTTTGTTCCAACAGGGTTGAAGACTTGTTTGATATACACTTTAGAACATGTTTGGGCTAATTAGGTCTGTTGTTTCCAGGGTTTTAGACTGGTTGGGTCCAGGATTGGGCTGTTAGACTAATTTGCTTCAGAATTAATGACAGGGTTGGGATGATTAGACTAGTTGGTACCGGAGTCTAGGACATGTTTGTCTGATTAGGCTGATTTTAAGTTTTTAGTCAGGGTTGGACTGGATAGGCTTGTTGTTTTCGAGGATTAAGGACAGGGTTGGCCTAATTGGCCCAAAGGTTGGAGGTAGGGTTGTCTAGCCATGGCTTACGACAGGGTTAGGCCAGCTAGCCTCAAGGCTTAGAACAGAAGGGTTCCTGGGTTGGTTTCCCCCGGTATTTGGACAAGGGTTACTTGTTGGGACAGTTCATTCCAGGGTTTTGGAAGTGTTGGGTCATTGGTCTCAGGGATTAACTGTCTGGTCCCAGTTTTGAGACAAATTGTGGCTGGTCTAACCCCAATGATTGAGAAAAGGTTGGCTGGTTGGCTATGTTGGGTTACGGTTGGCTTGGTCCAAGATTTAGAACACGATTGAGTTGGTTGGACCCATAATTTCAAGTGGTTTAGGAAGTGGGACTGCTATTCAATAAGACTTTCTCAGAGATAACTACAACAGTAAGAACTTGGTTGATGTTCATTGTTGAAAAAGGTGATAAAGAAACCTGTATTTTGGTCTGCTGAAGTGCTTTTGAGCAACTGCACTTGAGTAAGAGCATTTCTGTTGGAATGAAAACTGTAATCATGAACACAATCGTCCTGTGAAAAGTGTGTGTTCGGCACGTTCTGTTTGGCCTTTCTGTGTCACAAAAGGAATAGGTGTTTTGACATTGAGGTTAAGACGGGTCAACATGCTGTTGGTTGTTTTTGTAGTAAATGAGGAATGTGGGGGTGGGTGGTATAAGACCATGAAAGGAGGAATTCTGCAACCTTCGAGATAAACTAGTGAGCAGGAACGTGTGTATGAGTATTACTGGCCGAATCAGTGAGAGAGAGGTCATTGGCCCAGACCAGTACAGAGGTAAAGGGGGGTAGATTGGCGCCTGTCAGGGTGACGGTGTGCGTCCTGCTGGAGCCTGCTTCTGTTTGACCAGAAGATCCTCTCTGATAGTGCTGGCGTCCCTTTCACTAGAGCACACACACACACACACAGTCTGTAGAAAGACATCTACAGGCACGTATACACACATATGCACACACACACAAAACCTCCTAAATGGTGAGTATTTTTTATGTATCAGCATTGGAGTCAGTATTGGGACACCAGCTCAATCATTGTTCTTCTGAAACCAAGGGGGTGAAAAAAGAGTAAGAGTAACTGTCTCTACTGTCCAGGGAAAATGGAGCATTGGAGGAGCATTGATGTGAGGATTTGATTGCATTCAGTGACAAGAGCGTTAGTGAGGTCAGGATGTTGGATGATCACCACCCCACCTCATACATCCCGACTTATCTTAAAAGTAGTAGATGGACTACACCATTGTACCAGAGAATATAGCTGCTGGGGGGGGTGGCTTTATACCCCTCTAGCCCCTGCCTAGTGCCAATAATGTTCATGTTTATATGCTCTGGAGAGTCCTATTCTATTGGCAATACTTGTCTACAGGGACTAGAGAAGCACTGTGTCAGCAATGGGTGCAACCTAAGGTAGCTGAAAGTATTTATTATAAGGAGTGTCCACAAACATTTGGACACATAGTGTCAAAATAATCAACTGGCTAGTTTGTCATAGTGTTTTGGCAGTGTTAGGCTTATTGGGCCTAGTTTTGGGACAGGGTTGGGCTGGTTTGACCCCAAAGTGTGAGACAGGATTGACCCCAATGATTGGGACAGGATTGGTTTGGGTGGTCCAAGGTTGGTTTGGGTGGTCCAAGATTTAGAACGTTGTTAGGTTGGTTTCACCCATAATGTAAGATGTGGTTTTGAAATGTGACAAAGACTTTGAGAATCGCTCAGTGTTTAGTGGTGTGTCCCGCTTTTGCTCTATTGACAGTATGCATTTATATTAATAATGATTTGCCTTGTCTTTCATACTTCAGCAGTACACTGACACAGTACACATATCCCAGCTTAGAAAGCCAGGGTCAGAGCACAGGGTCAGTCATGCTACAGCAACCCTGGAGCAAAGAGGGAGATAGGCCTTGCCCAAGAGCCCAACAGTGGCAGCTTGCTTGACCCGGGTATCGAACCCACAACCATGTGATCAATAATACAGTAGGCCACCACTGCCCTGAGCTGCTTGGACTCCACAGGTTTGTGTAGAAAGCCTTGTGTAGCCTATGGTAAGCAGCCAGAGCTTCAGTGGAAGAGACTCAGACACAACTGAAACCTGAAGGCCTTAACATGGTCAGTGTTGCACGTTTGCTTAAATATGAGTATTTATTTATTTACCTGGAAACAAGGCAGAATTTGTTACAATAAAACAAAAACAACCATCAAAACCATCACTTTTTGTAACATGTCCATCTCACCAAATGCCAAAACAACTGAGTTCCCCAAAAGTGTTACCCAGTCTACCATTTTACAATCAGCTCTGAGGGGCCATGGTTTGAGGAAGGCTGACCCCAATCAATTCAGTCCCAGAAAAGCACTCTCAGTTTCTGTTAAAGGTTCTCTCTTATGTCAAATAACACCGTTTGGCATTTTCAGACTAGTGAGCCTAACAGCATGGAACAATACACGAGTGGTACAGACCGAGGCTCCAGTCCATTTTTCCAAAAACGTGTTTAACATTGTTTGCGTTGCAGAAATAATTCAAAATTTGAAAAGGAAACAGGAATTTAAAGCTGTATATTGTATAAAATTATGTTTGCTGTCTCACTGGGTGATGCAGTGGGCTTAGGGTGTCTTCGGCCCTCACTTTGGCCCGTAGAGAGCCACATTTTGGCCTGTGAAAAGCCATATTTTTTTCCATGGTGGGTCCCAGTTTGGGCCATGGTGGGCTACGCTTTGGCCTATGATAAGCCCCACACTGGACTGTGGTGGGCTGCACGTTGCTATGCTATGCAGAGCCACATATTGACCTATGGGAGAGCCACACATTGGCTGAGGTGAGACACACTATGGCCATGCACTTAGGGCCATGGAGAACCTCACTTTGGTCTTTGGATAGCCACATTTTGGCCTATGGAGAGCTATACCTTGGTCTATAGAGAGACACAATTTTACCTGTGGTGGGCTGCACTTAGGGCCATGGAGAACCTCACTTTGGGCTGTGGTGGGCCACACTTTGGCCAATGGAGTACCTCACTTTATTCAATTTTTTCTGCCCTATTTAGTGACACACTTGGCCTATGGAGGGCCACTCTTTTTGGCCTATGTATTGCCACATTTTGGCTTATGGAGTGCCACAATTAGCTCTATGGAGTGACCCAATTAGCCCTATGGAGTGACACACTATGGCCTATGGAGAGCCACAATTAGCCCTAAAGAGTGACCCAATTAGCCCTATGGAGTGACACACCTTGGCCTATGGAGTGATACAATTAGCACTATGCAGTAACACACTTTGCCCTATGGAATGACACACTTTGGCCTAGGAAGAGCCACACTTTGGCCTATGCAGTAACACACTTTGCCCTATGGAATGACACACTTTGGCCTAGGAAAAGCCACACCTTGGCCTACGGAGTGACACAATTAGCACTATGCAGTAACACACTTTGCCCTATGGAGTGACACACTTTGGCCTATGGAGTGACACAATTAGCCCTATGGAGTGCCACACTTTGGCCTATGGAGAGCCACAATTAGCCCTATGGAGTGCCACACTTTGCCTTATGGAGTGTCACACTTTGGCCTATGGAGTGCCACAATTAGCCCTATGAAGTGCCACATTTTGGTCTATGGAGTGCCACGCTATGGCCTATGGAGTGACACAATTTACCCTATGGGGAGCCACAATAAGCCCTATGGAGCGACCCAATTAGCCCTATGGAGTGACCCAATTAGCCCTATGGAGTGACCCAATTAGCCCTATGGAGTGACACACTTTGGCCTATGGAGAGCCACAATTAGCCCTATGGAGTGACCCAATTAGCCCTATGGAGTGCCACACTATGGCTTATGGAGTGACACAATTAGCCCTATGGAGTGACACACTTTGGCCTATGGAGAGCCACAATTAGCTCTATGGAGTGCCACAATTACTCCTTTTGGAGTGACACACTTTGGCCTATGGAGTGACACAATTAGCCCTATGGAGTGACACACTTTGGCTTATGGAGTGCCACAATTACCCTTTTTGGAGTGACACACTTTGGCCTATGGAGTGATACAATTAGCCCTATGGAGTGACACACTTTGGCCCATGGAGAGCCACAGTTAGCCCTATGGAGTGACACAGTTAGCCCTATGGAGAGTCACACTTTGACCTATGGAGTGCCACAATAAGCCCTATGGAGTGATTCAATTAGCCCTATGGAGTGATTCAATTAGCCCTGTGGAATGCCACACTTGAGCCTATGAAGAGCGACACTTTGGCCTATGGAGTGCCAAAACCTGCCCTATGTATGGATCTATGGGGTGTTTACCAGCTCACTTTGGCTTGTGGTGGGCTGCATTTTGGGCAGCCCTGGTATAAAGTATAAAGTTTTCATATTCCATGTTGCAAAAAAAAAATCCTTCAGTAATTATCTTACAGTAAAATTCACAAAACCTGAATGTGGATCCAATCAGAAGAGCCTTGTGGTTCTATTTATTGACTTTTACTTGTCGTCTACCAGAGTCAATATGCAGTGGCAGAAGGTTATCGCTGAATGAGACAGGCTGACGCGTAGACGTTTCTCATGACTGTGGCTTCGGACACACTTTAACATCAGAGTTATTCAGAGAGCCTCACACATGACTCAGCATTCGTCACCAACTTTCTCCAAAACATCGTTCATGAACATTATCAGCATCATTTCTGATCAAGCTCTGTGTTCTTCATTATCATCTGCACATGTTGTATATTTAGTCTGCAATGCTGAAGCATATGGTAGACCCCCGGGCTGCTGGAACCCCTGCACTTGCTGCCAGTCAGTTTATAAGCTGACGGACTGTGATTTTGATCGGATCGGATTTGCTACCGTTTTTAAAACCTGCTTTATTAATTCAGCATTTAGTTTATTTCAGTGAAGCAGATCATGACAATAAAGTGCCTGTCTTAGCTTGTTTGAGTGCTTTATGGAAATGAATGAGTCATTTGTGTGCAAGTAAGGATTATGATGTAACAGATGAGCTCTAAAAAAAATGTAATAAAAAAACAGGAGTAAGTGGAATTCCCGAAGTCAGGGGTGAAGAGGGTGGAGTCTGGTTACTTGAATTCAGCAGTGGAATTTCCCAGCACCAAAGATTAATTAAATAAATAAATAAAAAATTCAAAAATTGTGTTTTTTCCATCATTTCAACATAATTAACAGTGTCTGACTGGTGGGCTCATGTTTTCCCCCCGTAAACAACCATACATTTTTCTTTTTACTTTCATTAAACGCACAGGATTACAATGACCAAAGATTTCCAAACATCACGACAGAAATACTTCTACTTTAATTACTATTATTTCTATTTTTCTGTCTTTTACTAATTACTAATTATGTAAAGCTGCTTTGTGACAACAGTTAGTAAAAAGCTATACAAATAAATGTAACCTGACTTGACCTCTCCTTCTGTTACACACTGTAAATTAAAATGATAAAGTATTATATTTTTATATTTTTATTATTATTAATGCAATTACTACTACTGATACTACTATTACTACTACTACTATTACTGCTACTGCTACTACTACTACTACTGCTACTACTACTACTGCTACTACTACTGCTGCTACTACTGCTACTATTACTGCTACTACTACTATTACTGCTACTGCTACTGCTACTACTACTACTACTACTGCTACTGCTATTACTGATGATACTACTGTTACTACTGCTGCTACTACTACTTCTACTGTTACTACTACTACTGTTACTACTACTGCTGCTACTACTTCTACTACTACTGCTACTGCTACTACTACTTCTACTGGTACTACTACTACTATTACTACTACTACTGCTACTACTTCTGCTGCTACTACTACTACTGCTGCTGGTACTTTTACTACTGTGTATATTAATATATAAATATATATGTATATATATGTGTACATATATATATATATATATATATATATATATATATATATATATATATATAATATTTTATTATAATTATTATTATTATTGTTGTTGTTGTTGTTGTTAGACAAAACCAGATAATATTATCTTTATGGTTTATGATTAAATACCAAACACTAATGGTATTTATTATTATCATTATTATTAGTAGTTGTTGTTGTATTGCTATTATTGAAGATGATAATAACCTAAATCTATGTTAATTTTTCAAACAGAATCAGCCTGTAATCACACTTCACTTCACTGAGCTGCTGCTGTTAATGATGATGGTGGAGGAGGTGGTGGTGGTGGGGATGGTGGTGGTGGGTTGCTCGTGTTTAATGAAGCTCTGGAAACTCCAGCGATGGGTGACCCCCCCCCCCTCCCCCCCTCAGCTGTTGGGTAAGAGCTGGCGGGAAGAGGTCTCCTCCGTGAAGGGGGCGTGGCGGTCACTGAGGGGCGCATAAATACCCTCGCGGCGCTCAGGTCACAGGTAGAGCTCAGAGGAGTAGAACCAGCTGCAGAGGTCTCTCACTGCCCCCCGGTCTGAAACAAGAGGGTCGCCGCAGAGCCAATAAAGCCAAGACAGGAAGTCAGCGCTCAGAGCTGCAGAAGCTGCGCCGTTTCAGTCTCGAGGGACAGCTGGAGAATTGTGGGAAATGAAGTCCATCAGTGTCGCCTGCGCTGTCGCGGTCACCGTCGCCTGCCTCTGCGTTCTGCAGAGCACAGCAGTGCCCTTCTCTCAGGGCTCACCCGAGGTGAGTTACAGGAGCACCAGAGAGTAGCCCAGGCTTCAGAGCCGAGCAGGGACTGACTGGCAGGAAGCCTTTTATTATTATTATTATTATTATTATTATTATTATTATTATTATTAAAATAATAGTTAGCAATACATTTGGTTTAAACTTTTACTGTTTGGTAAATAATTGTGGAATACAATTCATCTTATGATCAATAACAGTTATAACACTAATAATAATACTATTAATAATAATAATAATAATAACAATAATAGTAGTAGTTGTCATTAGAATCATTACAACTTAAAATATAACATATACAACTTTATATATGTGTATATAAACCAGTATATATATATATATATATATATATATATATATATATATATATATATATATATATATATATATTATATGTGTATCTATACATATATAGTTAAAATTACAGTACTTTCATACTGTGTGTATATATATATAATATATATATATTGGTTTATATACACATATATAAAGTTGTATATGTTATGTATATATATATATATATATATATTCTGTAATTGGAATGGTATATCTATTGTGGTATAATGGTATATCTATAACTGATACATGAAGTAATTATATATATATATATATATATATATATATATATATATATATATATATATATATGCATGTGCTTGGGTAATAAATCTGAATTTAATGTTGTTGTAGTTTGTAATTATAAGTAATTATCTGAGTAAATTAATCTACTTATAACTCATTATATATCAGTCACTCACTTTTACCTGCTATGTTTATATGATAGTTGGTGGCTTTATGGTCAGACCCACTCTTGACCCTGAAGCTACAGCATTTTGTTTTAACCACATTGATCTAAAAAGAGAAGAAGAGAAGAGTCCTATAAGTTCCTATAGATGCTGGATGGATGGATGGACTGTTTGGGCAGCTTCTTTGGTGCTTAATTATGGGGTTAGGCTAGTCTCCACAAATCCTGCTGAAAATGTACAATTACAGCAGTCAGTACTCTAATCTAATCTAGCATGAGGCCCACCACTCACAGGATTTGGGCTTTTAGCTTTAATAAACCTGCAGCAGGTTTGATACAATTTCAAACGTAGGTTAGTTAGCCTAATGCACAAAGCATGTATCTCCAAACTGGCAACTTTACAATAAAAAAAAAAAAAAACGTAACTTTTAATAAACATCAATGTAAAAAATATTAATCCCAGGTCGTTTTGGGGCATTTTGGACCAACAGCCAGATTCACATTATGACAAAAAAAAAATCTGTGTTTATAATGTATAAAAAAAATTAAATAAAAAAAAAAACAAAAACAAACCCACTATCTAACAGGTGTTCAGTTTTATTCGCTTCATCTGTAAAATATCTCCATTTTTATATACACTTTATGTGTTTCCATGGCAACGTGTTTATGTATTAGTTGTAACTTCTTATCGTCCCGTTGAAGCGATGGTAGTGGCCTCTAGCCACAGCATAACGTACAGATCAGTGGTGCAGCTGAGTTCAATTAAAGCTACTGTCTAAAGCTAAACTAACTGTACTCACAAACGGACAGTATAAACCGACCCAGAACAACCAGTCCAGCCAGGTCCTGGTCCAGCTGGTCCAGCACGTCTGCAGGCATTAGCTTGAGTCAAGACAATTAGCTGCAAACTTGGTGGCCACATTTTTGACTTTTTTATGGTTGGAGTTCTGCTAACATGCTGTTCTTCATCCTCAGCCTCAGCCTCAGGCCGTCCAGCAGATGGGCAATGAAGTTCCTCAGCCAGAACAGCACCGGGCTGCAGTTTCAGCGGAGGAGACGCGGCCTGAGGAGGTGGGCACTGGCTTTTAACTCATTCTGATTTCTCTTCAGGTCAAAATTCTGTTTTTACTCCAAAGTAAAAATCGTTGGGCTTTACAGGGGTGAACTGTTTAGTTTACTCTGAATCTGTAAATGAAGTCGAACCCTTTCCAGCGTTCCTGTTTGTACAAAAAAAAAGTACAAAAAAACCCCAAAAACTGGCCTTCACATTTAATTCCTGGACCAAGGGCCGGATTCACAGAGGCCTACATATGAAAAAGCTTAAGACAAACACTAGGAAGTTCATAAAAATGGGCCTCATTTGCCGACCGTTCTTAAATTTCCTTCTAAAATCCGGCTTTATTCAGTTTTTCCAAAGAATTCTGACCTACCAGTGTTTTGGATATCCCATATGTGGGATTTGATCAGTTTAGGACGACTGTCATTACATACAGGATAAGAGCTGTGGACAATTCTGCTCTTAAAAACACAAAACATCGGTGATCTGACCTAGACCTTCTGTTAGGAAGACCTTTTCCCAACAACTCATTTTTTAAGAAGATCTAGTCCAGTCAAGTCAGATTTCTTTGTATAGCTTTTTACAACTGTTGTCGTCACAAAGCAGCTTTACATAATTAGTACTTAATAAAAGACAGAGACAAAGAAGAAATAATGTAAGACATGGTATTAATAGTCATAGTGGTGTTATTAATAGTCATAGTAATAGTGATGGTATTAATAGTCATAGTGGTGATATTAATAGTCATAGTAATAGTGATGGTATTAATAGTCATAGTGGTTATATTAATAATCATAGCAGTGATATTAATAGTAATAGTAATAGTGGTGATATTAATAGTAATAGCAATAGTGGTGATATTAATAGTCATAGTGGTGATATTAATAATCATAGCAGTGATATTAATAGTAATAGTAATAGTGGTGATATTAATAGTAATAGTGGTGATATTAATAATCATAGCAGTGATATTAATAGTAATACTAATAGTGGTGATATTAATAGTAATAGTGGTGATATTAATAGTAATAGCAATAGTGATGATATTAATAATCATAGCAGTGATATTAATAGTAATAGTCATAGCAGTGATATTAATAGTAATAGCAATAGTGGTGATATTAATAGTCATAGTGATGATATTAATAATCATAGCAGTGATATTAATAGTAATAGTGGTGATATTAATAGTCTAAGCACACCTAAGAATCACATCCGCCTTTCTAAAGGCCTTTTTGTGAATCCGTCCTCAGGGCTGCATTAACCAGCAGTTCGTGTTTCTGCTGCTGCTGCTTCTCCAGAGCGTCAAAAGATGCCTGATACATTGGTTTTGATGTAGTGACCCACAATGTTCCCTAGGAATCAAGTGGAGAGGATAGTGGGACATTGAAGTGCCTCAAAATCACTCCATTTTCACTGTACGATTACTACGGATACTAAGAGAAAACCCGCAGATGAACTCCATAGTGCCCTAAAACGTAAACAGGGATCCTAAGGAAACATTCGACCTCCCATAGAATTAACTACAGGCGTATATGCAAAACCACGTATGTGACGCAACATCCTGCAACAGTTGTGTCAATACTTCATCATTATAAAATGCCTGGGACTGTTTTAGGGCTCCGGGCTTGTCTGGATGCCGTGGGTAGAGATGTGTTTGCCCTGCGGCCTCCGCCTTTAAAAGCGGAAACGTGTCTGTTTTGAGGATATAAACTCAGAAGTCGAAAAACTGAAGAATTTTCAGAGACTTTCACTAAAACATCCGAATTCTGAAATCTCCATTACAGCTTCAGTTTGGGCTGAAGTAAGCTAGCTATTACAGAGTGGCATTAGCTTCATTAGCTTGTCCCAACACCTCATAAGAACGGAGTATATCTGAAGCCCCCTAACTTCACTACGTTCCCTAAATAGTGTCCTAGCTTTAGGAGAAGGTCCGTAGATGTGATCATTTCTAAAGCCGTTGTACTGAAAACTGAATGACTGTGGAAACTCTGAGAGCTAGCATAACAAGCTCAGCATTAGCATTAACTAGCATACTTGCTCCATTTATTTATTCATACTGCAGGTGTTAAGTGTTGATGTTAAGTGTTGAAAAATGTACATTGATGGTAGAAAATAACGAGGGGATTTTTATAACATGTATTATATATAACATAATACATGTATAACATGAATAATACATGTATAACATGAAAGGTTACACAGGGCACAGTGGGAAAGAAGGCTACTCAAGCATAGCCGCTAACCAAATGCTAATTAAAACTGATGGTGGCAACCTTTATTAGCAGGGGACGCCTATACAATTACATGAGCTTTTTAATAACTGAATTTGTCACACTTTTCAACCAGTTTATCGGACGTTATTTATTTATTTATTTTATTTTTTACTGTTTTCCCAATGGATGCTGCCAAGCTGCTACAAAATAACCCCAGTTAAGCTGGTTTTGTATGGTCTAGGCTGGTAAGATGGTCAAGGTGGTTGAAAAACTGGCCATCCAGGCAAAAAAATATACCTTACTCTAGTAAACCAGCTGATGAAACTTGTTAAGTAAGTAAATAAGGCTGGTTGGTAAGCTTTTTGCAGCATTTGGTCATGCTGGTCAACAAGCTTGATCATGCTGGTTGACTAGTTTTACTACTTAGGCCAAATTGCTAAACCGTCCAACCTACATAGAAACATACACTGAGCTGGTCAGGAGCTTTACCAGCTGGACCAGCTTAGGCCTTGCCCAGCAGTTTTTGTGCGTGTATGGTAATTTGCTTGCTAGCCGGCCCAAGGCATACTCGAATTACGTGGTTGCTTATGGCCCCAGTGCCACCAGGGGGCAACAAAGAGCACCAAGATATCATAATAAAAAGATGTATTTTATAAATTAACATTGAATAATAAAACAAAATGGTATTACACGGGTAAAAGCCATTTATTTTCATTCTTGGCACACCAATACTTGCTTAATCAATTCCTTCTGTTGGCTGCTGCCACTGTTTGGAAAATGCAGATAATGTTAATGATAGTGGGTACTGTGGTTACACACACAGTGCAGCCTATGGAATGATGAAGCATCTGGTGCTGAGGTGGTGGTATGGGGGGGAGAGGGGGGGGAGAGGGGGGGAGAGGGGGGGGGGCACCCCAAATTAAAATCTGCTTAGGGGCCCGTAAAGGCTTGGGCCGGCCCTGGACATAATTAATTATCGACCTCAGTTGAGTAGTTCAGGATTGCCTAAGATGAAATATCAGAATTGTCTTGCGTAATTTGTTAAAAATCTTATCTCGCCTGGGCTTAATATAGGCCTAGAGATACAAAGTTGATGTAATACGGTGCCAGAAACTGTAACGTAATTAAGTCTAAAAAGGTAATTGGTGACTAATAGCGTTGGCTTTTTTTTTTTCAGGTGCTGTTCAGGACGAAGCGCCAGAGTCATCTCTCCCTGTGCCGGTACTGCTGCAACTGCTGCAATAATAAAGGATGTGGGTTCTGCTGCAGATTCTAAAAACCTGGGCCGAGCTTATTGAAAGCCCATCCAGAGACTTTAACTTATTTATCGGACTGATCTCATCCCTCCCTGACTTTCAGTCGTCTTCCTCTGACCTCCGAGACAACCACATTCACCATTTGTGCCTCCCACCTTTAACCCAACCCAACCCATGCAGTGAACACACCCGTACACACTAGTGATCTCACCACAGCGACAGTCGGTGGGCAGTCATTGCTGCAGGGCCCGGGTAGAAGAGAGGGCATTGTTGCTCAAGGTCCCAGGTATCTAACCCATAGCCCGGTGCTCTAACCGCTGAGCCACCACTGCCCCCAAAATCCGAACTGGTGGCCAAAGGTCTGCTAATGCAAAACGGGTCTAAAATGGGCTGGGCTTCTCTCGATGTTGCAAACTAGCCTTGACTTCTCTAGATGAAGATCCTACTATTTAAAAGCTACTGTATAGCTTAAATAGCTACACTTAGCATTAATAGCTAGCAGAAGGCATGGCCTAGGGTCCAAAGAGTTACCGCCTTATTAGTGAATGTATAAAGAAGACTTATTCTAGATTCATTGAAGTTGTTGACTATATTTTCTACATTTTTATGCCTGTTGTACATACATTAACACACCTTTTAAGTGTATTATTTGTTGTGATATTAGGTTTTTAATAAACATGTTTCATATAATTGGTTCTGTAGTGTGTTATTATGCTATAAAGGTTCTGACATCGCTGCTGAAGGAGTCCCCCAGGGATCAGTTCTTGGTCCTCTGTTGTTGTTTGTTTTGTCTGATTAGATGCAATCATGGTCTTTATGTTCACTCTTGAGGACCAAAGCTACCACTACCCTACGACCCCTGGCCTATTACCTGTGATTAATACCAAGCTTTGCCACCTGGACAAATGAGACAAATGCCGAAATGCCATCATTGGACTTTGCAAACCCTCAGATTCTCATTCCTAAATGCTGCCGCTGCTGTAATGACAACTTCCAATGTGTAAGAGTGAGAAGGATCCATTGGTGTTACTTCAAAATACAGAATTCGCTCAGATCTGCGACAATGAGCTGGCTACTATGAGCTCTGAGTCCTGCTCTGAAGAGGGAACGAGGGGTTGTTAAAAATGTGTGAGAAATGGCAAGTGTGGCACGAGAGTGTGAGCTTATAGCCAACGGTGTGTCTCACAGCCAGTGCGTGACAGTTTGCAGCCCTGAAAGTATGACATTTTTAATGCTAATCATTCTGTTGTCCTACTTTGTGTATTATATTAAGAGTATAAGTATTTTCTATATGTCCAAATATTTGTGGACACCCCATTTCTTGCACCCATTGCTGAGACAGAAAAGTACTGCCAATACAACAGGACTCTTTGAAGCACATAAACATTCACCTATTGGGATTATTGCCTTATGCCAAGAATTGTTTTATCTGCACTTTTGGGATAAGTTAGGGAGTTGGTGGGGATGAGGTGGGGTGGTGATCGTCCAAAATCTTGACCTCACTAACTGAGCTCTTCTGCCTGAATGCAATCAAATCCTCTCAGCAATGCTCCCCCAGAATCTAGGAGAAAGCCTTCTTCCCTGGACAGTAGAGACAGTTACTCCAAAAGAAGCAGGATACACTCTTTTTAATATCCCTGTTTTCAGAAGAAACAATGAATGAGCAGGTGTCCCAATACTTTTGTCCTTGTAGTGTATGTGATTATGGATGCTAAATAAGTCATATTTTCAGGATCAAATTAAGAGTAAAAGTATGCAGGGCTGCCAACAGTTTTGTGGAGTGGGATTCATGGCAAGTACAGTATTTAGTCGTCTCAATTACTGTGAGCTCTTAGTCCTGTTATGAAAGGGAACAAGGGGTTGTTAAAAATATGTGAGAAATGGCAAGTGTGGCGTGAGAGTGTGAGCTTATAGTGTCTCACAACCAACGCATGACAATTGGCAGCTCTGAAAGCAAAGATTTTGGATGCTAATCTTTATGAAGTCATATTTTGGGATCATATTAGGGGTAAAAGTGTGTGATTTTGGATGCTAATCTTTATGAAGTCATATTTTGGGATCATATTAGGGGTAAAAGTGTGTGGTTTTGGGTGCTAATCTTTATGAAGTCATATTTTGGGATCATATTAGGGGTAAAAGTGTGTGATTTTGGATGCTAATCCTTATGAAGTCATATTTTGGGATCATATTAGGGGTAAAAGTGTGTGGTTTTGGGTGCTAATCTTTATGAAGTCATATTTTGGGATCATATTAGGGGTAAAAGTGTGTGATTTTGGATGCTAATCCTTATGAAGTCATATTTTGGGATCATATTAGGGGTAAAAGTGTGTGGTTTTGGGTGCTAATCTTTATGAAGTCATATTTTGGGATCATATTAGGGGTAAAAGTGTGTGATTTTGGATGCTAATCTTTCCGGTGTCATATTTTGGATGATATTAGGGTTAACAGTATGTGATTTTGGATGCTAATCCTTGATGGGATCGTAGGATCCCATCATGACCCAGCATGTTTACACTCACGCTGTTCAAATCAGGTCTCATTTCCCTGTGTAATCTGTACATGTGTAAATGGCGCTAACACAGGTCAGGAGTAGGGGTAGTCTGTGCAGCACACTGCAGCATTTAATGCTTTCTAAAAACACTTTGCGATAGCACTAAAGAACAGCGATGGACGAGAGTGATGAAAGACACAAGCAGATACAATCTCAAGGCATTCTCCATTACTTTAGGTTCAGGGGAGCTAGATCCAAGCACAATCGCGGATACACTTGTCTTTTAAATGGGTATACGGACAGCGTCTAGACAGGCTGCATTTTAGTAGAATGTGTAAGCAGACCCTTAACCCAGACAGCATGCTCACATGGGGCTCACATGGGTGGAATGTAAGCTAGGAGGGTCCCAGCTGGGAATGGGCTCTGGGTGGGTTTGTACATACTATGCTATTGGGACCCATTGTTGCACCCCACCTTAATCTCACATGGGTACCAGCTAGGCCTTAAGTGCTGTGTATAATCCAGATAGAGCACATGTTAAACTTTAACTCAGTTTGGTGGGCATCCCATACTGGTCCCCATATAGGCCCACAGTGGTGGTAAATGATACCAGACACACTTGTCCTATACATGGGCAACATCCAGATATGGGACATGGGCCTCGCTCAGCCCTGAAGCATGTCCCAATGTTTGTGGCCTACTAATGAATGCATTCAGCTACTTAAAGTTGCACCCACTGCTGGATACACAGCTTGTCTAGTCCCTGTAGAGAAGTACTGCCAAAAAAACAGGCCTCTCTGAAGCAGACAAACATGATGAACCAACTGCCACCATTTTTTTCAAGCCCAGACATGGGCTAGAGGTATGTAAAGCCCCACGGCATTAAGCTCTTGTCGCAGAATGCAATCAAATGCTCACAGTCTTCATCCCTGGACAGTAGACTATTCCAGTTATTCCAACACAAGCAGAATAACCTATTTGTAATACCTTAATATTAAAGTATTGGCATCCCAATACTTTTGTCCAAATAGTGAATGTGAAATATGGATCATATGATCTGAGCGGCCCTCAGGATCGACAGGTCGACTGCGTATTTGGGCTGAAAATCGTCCGGTACGGGTAGGTCCATAGGTGGCCATATTTGTGTTGTAGTCATGGCGACGACTGGTTCGATTCATCAGCGCTGTATAGAAACAAGAGCTGGTTAGTTTCTCTACAATGAGCCATTTCACACCCTACCTCACCCTGAATGAGTCTGTTTACGCCTTAATCACTGAATTATGCTTCAGTTTTTCAAAAAATCAGCGGAATTCCTCTTTAACACATACCCCTACCAAGGAAGCCCATTCAGAAGCAGCGCAGCGTCTAAAAACCGGAGGCCTGAGTGGCTTTCCATGAAACCACTTGACTGTTTTCTTCCACAAACAGCCTCTTCATCTATCACGTTTTATAATTTGCATTTCAATCACTTTGGAGCTACAAAAACCAGGTAGCCTTCCCTGTGTAAATCGATACTCCTGAAAATCCCAAGGAGAATGGATGAATATTCGGAACAAAGGCAAAACCCACAACACGCACTCCCCGCCCGGCCGTTCACACTCAGAGTCGTTTGTATAAATTAGTGCGGGATCAGCAGGGAGCGTTGTTTTCTCCTCCGCGTTGCTGATGTCTCGCCTCTGTTGACCTCTCGTCTTTTATGTCCACCTCCCGCGATGAACTTCAACCAAAACAGGAGCCTTTGATTGTTTTTGAATCCCAAATAAATAAATAAACAAATCAATTAATTTGATCCTTCAGACAATTATCTTTACAGGGGGCTCCGCAGACTGCGACAAAGGCCCTGCAAGACATGCAATAAAATAAACTCAATATAAACACAATAAAAGTCCAAATAAAATAATAATTAAAAAATATGACGCCAGTGTTGGGGCCAGACTTGAATTTGGCATTTCTTCAACTTTAGAGGAACTCAGCCAGCTTGCATTGCATGTAATTATTAAATTTCAGGACTTAGACGTTAATACAAACGGGAGACTTTGAGACATTTTTGTAACAAAAACAAGGCAAAGATAAATTATGAGAAACTGAAAATGTATCAAAGCCAATAAAAACACAGCCAGACTGGCGGCATTCGCCCCGCCCAGAGCAGGGTTCAACCCTGGCTTTAACAGGGCTCTGCAGGGCTCTCTCTGTGAGGTGCCATCTAGCAGGTTGAACAAGGAACTGCACCGCCCTGTGACCGAGTGGCCTTGCGCAACCCTGAAGCAGCTACACTGTATATCCAAATGTTTGCGGACACCCCACTAATTAATGCATTCAGCTACTTTAAGTTGCACATGTTGCTCCCACAGATGTGCAAATGCACATACACTTGTCTATTTCATAGAGTAGAAGAACTCCAGCGCCAGTTTGTGTTGCATGTAATTACTGAATTATACTAGTATACTATTATTAACAATAAAAATCTGCAAAGAAATAAAACAAAGCAAAGATAAAATATGAGAAATGAGGGAAGAACAACACACATCTCTCTTATGAAAAAAAAATATTCGAAAGTTATTTATTAAATATATTTTTGCTATGTATGAAAATGCGATATATGCAATACATATTTTAAATGTGTTTTTAACCACATAGTTGGCGTATATGAAATAGACCAATTAATATATTATTATACATTTTAATATATTATTTTTAATTTATAATTTCTTTTAATTCTATTCTATTCTATTCTATTTTAAAATATATTTGTTTAAGCTCTCAGTAAAGAAAAAAGATAAAACAATCTGACTGTATCTTTAGTGTTTATCTGTACCTATGAAACTTAAATTCACCATGTTACATGCATAATTGCTAATTTAGGGTATGAGCTTCCTTCTACAGAAGAGCAGAATAACTGAATAATGGATTTACTGCAATTCACAGAAACAGCTGGAGTCCATTCACTGAAACGTGTGGGAGCTCACTGAGAGGTGAAGTCATGCTCTGAAAGCTGTGAGCTGTGTAGCTGTGAGTTTAGCGACATGCTAAGTTCCAGTAAGAGGGAAAGCAAGCAAACCTGGATGAGCCAGTTTACTAATGAGCCTCAAAACAGTGGAAACCCCTCCTAAGAGCATCCCCTCGACTCTGTGCTCTCAGATATGAGGCCTTATCCCCTAAACAGATGAGATTTGAGCCTCAGTTAGCTGGACGTTACTGGCTACACATTGCTGTCTGTGGACCGTCGGTTCTTTGGTCATTTGGATGAATCGCTGCCGAGTGCAGCAGCCTTTAACTTGAGTATATAGTCTTACTTAATAAACGCTTCAGCCATGTTGCAGAGTGCTTTGCCACTCAGTCCGACTAAAGGGGGCGTGTTCTAATGGGAATGTGACATCAGTGCATACTTAACCTTAAGATATGCTGCATATCTGTGTGTAATATTTCCATATATAATATTTTATATACTAATATTTTAGAATATAGGTGGTTTCTAGAAAATGAAAATGAAAATTTGCAAATGCACACACACAGCTTGTCTAGTCCCTATATAAAAGTACTTCCAATAGAATAGGACTCTCTGGAGAACGTAAACATGACCCTATTGGCACCATGCTGCCTAATGCCAGGCGTGGGCTAGAGGGGTATAAAGACCCCCAGCAGTATTGTTGCTCCATCCAATACTTGTGGAATGAGTTGGGAGTTGGGGATGATGAGGTGGAGTGGTGATCGTCATCCAACATCCTGACCTTACTAACACTCTTGTCACTGAATGCAATCAATCAAATCCTCACAGCAGTGCTCCTCCAAAATCTAGTAGAAAGATTTCCTCTCTGAACAGTAGAGACAGTTACTCCAAGAAAAGCAGGATCAACTATTTTTAATACCCTTCTTAATATCAGAAGAAACAATGAATAAGCAGGTGTCCCAATACTTTTGTCCACGTAGTGTGGGACAGAAATGGTCCATTAACACCTGCCCTGCTGTGACAGTGATTGCGGTTTAGCCCTTTTTTGCTTAACGGCTTTGATTTTGAGTTTGCTGTCTTGTTGATTGGAGCGCCAGCATGCCGGTCTTACTGGGCAAACGCTGTGCCTGTCGCAAGCAGATGCGAGTTTATAGTGAAGGATGTTGCACTGTTGGTTGGGTTTATGTGAATCCCGCATTTACATAAACCCTGCCAATCCTCTTAATGTGCACAGTTGTACACAGTCTTGCTTTTGTTTTGTATCACCACAGGGCGGAAGCGCTGGATTAGGTAGGACGGCGGCTACAGCCTGATGTTGCGATCCCAAAACAAATCCACCTGGGTGGCCCACCCACTTTTTCATAGGCCCACCCAAAAATGTGTGGAAGTGGAAACAATTCAGTTATGGATAACAATATGGAGTATGGATAACAATTATCCATAACCCTGTTTACGGTCTGAACGTCCTTAGAGAGTTTTAATGCACTTAGGGCAAAAAATGCAAGGAACTCAGGAATCTAACAGGGAAACGAAGCCAGACAAAGAAACACTGTAGCATGAGCGCTGCTAACACTAAAGGCAAGACTGAAAACACCAGGGGAGGAAGGAGAGTAATAAACTAAACACAGGTGGAAACAATAATGATAAGGTGGGGCCAGAGAGGAGACATGGGAAGAGATGTAGGAGAAGGTGGCGCTGCACAAGGATGATCTGGCTATAAGTACCTGTGGGGTGTGTGTTGGGACTTAGACTTTGAGAATAGTGCAGTACAGTGCAGTGAGTGTCTCGTGGATGTGTGGAAAATTGGTCGCAAAGCAGATACAGTTAATGATTGGCTAAAAGGAGAGACTGCATTTGGGCGTGGCCAAAGACCAGCTGAATCTGCAGGTGTATGGAAGCGTACGGTCATATGGGTCTACCAGCAGTGGCAGAAATCCCTGTCTACAAGAAGTCATCGGCAGGTTTCACAGCTTGTGAATGAAAATCGCTTGGTTTCCAGGCAGGAACTGCTTCTAGAAGTCAGCGCAGGTTCTTCACCACCAACTTCTGAAGGAACACTCCAGAGAGAACTGCAGACCATCAACATATGGAGCAGAGTGGCACACAAGAGGCCTTTATTCACTTCTGCTTAAGAATGAGGAGAATTTCCTGTAGACTGGGATTTCTGCCACTGCTGGTAGACCTGTATGACCATATGTTTCCATACACCTACAGGTTCAGCTACTTCCTTCACACTGTGGTCTTTGGCCCCGCCCAAATTGTACCACCTCTTCTCAGACAATGAATCCCATCACGCATCCCACAGGTATTTATAGCTCCCTCATCCTTGTGCAGCGCCATCTGTAGGAGCCTGAAGTTACTTATTACCATCTTAAACACACAATATGACAATTTTAATATATTATATTATATATTGTATGTATTTTTTACATATACACAAAAAAATACCGACAATGAATTCTTTTCCTTTTCAGTTTCTGCTACAAATTTTGCATAATTTTGTAAAAGCAAAACATTTATGAAGGGCTTTTTTTGTAGTATCCTGTGCTCTGGTTTATCCCGTTTATTTGCAGGAACGTGCCTGGAGGCCGCTTCAGTCAAAGCCTCCTGCGGTCTTTATCGCCTTTAATATTCACAACTCCGTTTGAAGTTCCTTTGCTCACACCCAGCCATTCTGGCCTGCGATCTTCCCACTTGGAGTCAGGGTGTCTGCACTTTACATTAGAGGACGAGGCTCTGTTCCCCATTCAACCTTATTCAGACTTCATATGATCAAAAACGGCTCTTCCGTTCTCCTGGCCTGTTTTTGAATCCCAGACACACCCCATCAGTTTCATTTGTATGCTAAGTCTTATCTGGCTTTCCGGCGACTGGAACTTTCCGCGGCTTTCGGAGGTCTACTTAATTCCAGAGCAAACCGTGCCCATATCTGCCGTGCGAATTTATTTAGTGCGCTGTCTTCCCTCCCTTCCTTTTTTTCCCCTCTCTTTTGCAGCCGAGATAGGGCCAGGGTGTAAATATTGTAACGGGTACAGGCCGTCCAGGCCATCGGCCCTTTGATACACTCCCATACACCCGGAGATTTCTGCACACAATCGAATCCGGCAGGGTGGGCAGGATTCGAGAAAGATAGCACCAACTTCCACAGAGCCGTGGCGGCAAAGCCCCCATCGGCAGGCGCTCACAGATGAAATGTGCCCAGTGTTCTCATGCATAATTTTGCACATTGCATGTGGTATATGCACATAAATCACGGCGAGTGGTATTTAGATGATTGCCCAGGGGAGGCCGGTGTGCTTGATCATAACGCTACGCCGTGGCTCTTCTGCACCACGTACAATTGGGCTACAGCTTGTGCCTCGTGCTCTGCTCTGGATGAGTTAAGGAACATTTACTCAGAAGATACTGAAACTGTTGGAGCATGGCGCTACGGTTCCGACTCGGTGGACAAAGGCCTGCTGTGTGTGTCAGGATTATGAATATGTTGTTGCTGTTCGACCTCTTTTTCATTGTTTTGTTAATTTTTTTTTTTGCTGTTGGCGTTGTTGCCAATCATGAAGTTGATGCAATATTTTGTTAGAGACACACTGATGAACCCAGGTTAACAGTCGAGCTACAGTCGCTTGAGACAGTATTGTGTTGGGCTACAGTCAAGCTTAGACAGTATTGTGTTGGGCTACAGTTGGTTTACACAGAACTTTGTTGGGCTACAGTCGGTTCAGACAGAATTCTGTTGGGCTACAGTCAGGTTGGACAGTACTTTGTTGGGCTACAGTCGGTTTAGACAGTATTTTGTTGGGCTACAGTCTGTATAGACAGTATTTTGTTGGGCTACAGTCAGTTCAGACAGTATTATGTTGTGCTACAATTGGGATCAGACAGTATTTTGTTAGGCTACAGTCTGTTTAGACAGTATTTTGTTGGGCTACAGTCAGTTTAGACAGTATTTTGTTGGGCTACAGTCTGTATAGACAGTATTTTGTTGGGCTACAGTCGGTTCAGGCAGTATTTTGTTGGGCTACATTCGGGTCGGACAGTATTTTGTTGGGCTACAGTCAGTTCAGACAGAATTCTGTTGGGCTACAGTCGGGTTGGACAGTATTTTGTTGGGCTACAGTCGGTTCAGACAGAATTCTGTTGGGCTACAGTCGGGTTGGACAGTATTTTGTTGGGCTGCAGTCGGTTCAGGCAGTATTTTGTTGGGCTACAGTCTGTATAGACAGTATTTTGTTGGGCTACAATCGGGATCAGGTAGTATTTTGTTGGGCTACAATCGGGATCAGACAGTATTTTGTTGGGCTGCAGTCGGTTTAGACAGTATTTTGTTGGGCTACAGTCTGTATAGACAGTATTTTGTTGGGCTACAGTCAGTTCAGACAGTATTGTGTTGGGCTACCATCGGGATCAGGCAGTATTTTGTTGGGCTACAATCGGGATCAGACAGTGTTTTGTTGGGCTACAATCGGGATCAGGCAGTATTTTGTTGGGCTACAGTCGATTTAGACAGTATTTTGTTGGGCTACAGTCTGTATAGACAGTATTTTGTTGGGCTACAGTCAGTTCAGACAGTATTGTGTTGGGCTACCATCGGGATCAGGCAGTATTTTGTTGGGCTACAATCGGGATCAGACAGTGTTTTGTTGGGCTACAATCGGGATCAGGCAGTATTTTGTTGGGCTACAGTAGGTTTAGACAGTATTTTGTTGGGCTACAGTCTGTATAGACAGTATTTTGTTGGGCTACAGTTGGTTTAGACTGTATTTTGTTGGGCTACAGTCGATTTAGACAGTATTGTGTTGGGCTACAATCGAGATCAGACAGTATTTTGTTAGGCTACAGTCTGTTTAGACAGTATTTTGTTGGGCTACAATCGGGATCAGACAGTATTTTGTTGGGCTACAGTTGGTTTAGACTGTATTTTGTTGGGCTGCAGTCGGTTTAGACAGTATTTTGTTGGGCTACAGTCTGTATAGACAGTATTTTGTTGGGCTACAGTCAGTTCAGACAGTATTGTGTTGGGCTACAATCGAGATCAGACAGTATTTTGTTAGGCTACAGTCTGTTTAGAGAGTATTTTGTTGGACTACAGTTGGTTTACACAGAACTTTGATGGGCTACAGTTGGTTCAGGCAGTATTTTGTTGGGCTACAGTCGGTTAAGACAGTATTGTGTTGGGCTACAGTTGGTTCAGACAGTATTGTGTTGGGCTACAGTCGGTTCAGACAGTATTGTGTTGGGCTACAGTCGGGATTCAGGCAGTATTCTGTTGGACTACAGTTGATTTAGACAGTATTGTGTTGGGCTACAGTTGGTTCAGGCAGTATTTTGTTGGACTACAGTCGGTTCAGACAGTATTGTGTTGGGCTACAGTCGGGATTCAGGCAGTATTCAGTATTCTGAACTTCAGAACTTCGTTAGCCGATAGTCAGATTCAGACTGGTGCTGCAGTCAAGTTCAGGTTCTGTGGGTCGGTTGGACGTGAGCAGAGAATGCTCTCAGGTTTTATTCCAGTTTAGACCAAAATGTCAACCCTGATACTTCTCACAGGCCTGGTGATTTTCTGAGGAAACACAGAAGACAGATAATGGATGATAAAAATGTCTCTTTGTGTTTTGTCAAATTCTTCAAATCCTCTTTTTCTGATTTCCCTACGCCACAATGTGCCCCGTATTTCCCCTGCCGTGTAGCCGACTCAGCCGCTGTCAAAAAGGAGGATATACTTCCGCACTGGGATTAAATGCGTGTATTGACAGGGGCGTATTTCACACCCGATCTGTAATCTAGTGACTTGTTATCCTTCAGCTGTACTACAGTATCTCCAGCTTGTCCACATGCATTTTAAATTCATCATTCGTCATGCCTCTAACCAATCACACGGACACTGAAGATCAATGGAACATGCAAATGCTGGCAATGCAATACATACAGCACACTTCTGTGATTGATGGTGAACAGCTTTATAACATACAGATTGGTTTGCTTCCTCTCCCAGCTTCTCCACACACCCACCCAGCCGTTTTACGCGCTATTATTTCATCACCGGTCAGTCACTGCAGCTCGCTGGAGGCTTGGCTTGCATGATTAATGGAGCAGATTCAGAAGATTTGCATGGTACACCTGCATGTCATGTGAAGCAGCGGCAACTCTAAGGGCTTCAGTGCAGAAAACAAACATATATGATGAAGTACACTCTTTAAAACCATGCAATAAAACCATGACACCTCAGAGAACCATTTGAATGCTTCTATTAGAGACACTTCTATAAGAGACAGTTATACAAGAGACACTTCTATAAGAGACACTTCTATAAGAGATGCTTCTATTAGAGACACTTCCATTAGAGACAGTTATACAAGAGACACTTCTATAAGAGATTATTTTATAAGAGACAGTTCTATTAGAGACCGTTCTATTAGAGACCGTTCTATAAGAGACGGTTTTCTAAGAGACACTTCTATAAGAGACGCTTCTATAAGAAACAGTTCTATAAGAGACGCTTCTAAAAGAGTCAGTTCCAGTAGAGACAGTTCAATAAGAGACAGTTCTATTAGAGACAGTTCTATAAGAGACAGTTCTGTAAGAGATGCTTCTCTTAGAGACAGTTCTATTAAAGACAGTTATATAAGAGATGGTTCTATAAGAGATGCTTCTATTAAAGACACTTCTATTAGAGACGCTTCTATAAGAGATTCTTTTCTAAGAGATGGTTTTCTAAGAGACACTTCTATAAAAGACGTTTCTATAAGAGACGCTTCTATAAGAGACAGTTCTAATAGAGATGGTTCTATAAGAGATGCTTCTATTAAAGACACTTCTATTAGAGACAGTTCTATAAGAGACGCTTCTATAAGAGATTCTTTTCTAAGAGACGGTTTTCGAAGAGACACTTCTATAAAAGACGCTTCTATAAGAGACGCTTCTATAAGAGAGTTCTATTAGAGACAGTTCTATAAGGGACGGTTTTCTAAGAGACACTTCTATAAGAGACGCTTCTATAAGAAACAGTTCTATAAGAGACGCTTCTAAAAGAGCCAGTTCCAGTAGAGACAGTTCAATAAGAGACAGTTCTATTAGAGACGCTTCTATTAAAGACAGTTCTATAAGAGACGCTTCTATAAGAGATGCTTCTGTTAGAGACAGATACAAGACAGTTCTATAAGAGACACTTCATTAGAGATGCTACTATAAGAGACAGTTCTATAAGAGATGCTTCTATAAGAGTCAGTTCTAGTAGAGACAGTTCAATGAGAGATGCTTCTATATGAGACGCTTCTATAAGAGACACTTCTATTAGAGACACTTCTATTAGAGACACTGCTATACAAGACAGTTCTGTAAGAGACACTTCTATTAGAGACACTGCTATTAGAGACACTTCTTGAAGAGATGCCTCTATAAGAGACACTTCTATAAGAGACATTTCTCTAAAAGACAGTTCTATAAGAGACGGTTCTCTAAGAGACACTTCTTCAGGAGACAGTTCTTTAAGCTTTTAAAAGGTTCTTCACACTCATGCACACATCTAGTATCTAAGCTTAGAGGATCTTTGAATTTTAGTCTATTCAGACTAGCTGAGGTTTTTCTTGAGTAAATAGTGAAGCACTTTTGTAAGTCGCTCTGGAGAAGAGGGTCTGCTAAATGCCGTAAATGTGGTTTTAAAAACATGGTTCTTTGTGGAACCAATAGTTGTATTTCTTTTATGGCATCAAAACATTTGTTTGATCCATATTTGAGTTTTTGAGAGCTCTGCCACACCAGTCTAATGATTCAATAATCAATTGCCTAAAAAAATTCTTAATTAAAATTTAAACAATAACAATACACAATTATTAAAATAAATAATAATTAATTTTAAAATATTCATGTATTTTAAGGTAAAATAAAAACTCCAGTTAATAAGAATTAGGATTTTATGTGATGGTTCAGACTTTCCAAGCTGAAGAGTGGCTATTCATATTTCATATAGGTTCACATATACGGTTCTTTAAAGGCGGTAGTGTGGAAGGTACTGTGTGGTGATATAAGGGTACCACTAAATATTACAGGGTCACTATGAGCCCCCATCCACAGTACAGGCCCCTTTGCGACAGCCCTGCCTGCACTACCTTCTGCAGTACCTATACCACTGACAGACAGGGGTCTCAGCAGCGTACCAGCACTGATTGGTGACGTCACGAGAGGGCAGGGCGAACGGTGTGTCGTTCCCCTGGGATTTCAGTTCCTGCTGACTCCTTGGATTCTCTCCAGGCAAATGTGAGCCACAGCTGCTGCACCAGCCACCTTCAACAGGGTTGCAGAAACAGACTGACACACCATCCATACTGTATTTTAATACCTCTCCCCTACAGATACCCCCCCCCCCTCTCTCTCCTTCTGTTTTTTCCTTGCTTATACTGAAAACTGAATATCTATCTTACACATCCACTCACTGGCCACTTTATTAGAAACCCCAACCTTGTGCTTCCACTCACTGGTCACTTTATTAGAAACACCTTCCTTGTGCTTCCACTCACTGGCCACTTTATTAGAAACACCTACCTTGTTCTTCCACTCACTGGCCACTTTATAAGAAACCCCAACCTTGTGCTTCCACTCACTGGCCACTTTATTAGAAACCCCAACCTTGTGCTTCCACTCACTGGCCACTTTATTAGAAACACCTTCCTTGTACTTCCACTCACTGGCCAATTTATCAGAAACACCAACTTTACACAGCCACTCACTGGCCACTTTATTAAAAACCCCAACCTTGTGCTTCCACTTACTGGCCACTTTATTAGAAACACCTACCTTGTGCTTTCACTCACTGGCCACTTTATTAGAAACACTGCCCACTACAGGCTGTAGATATGTTGCTGCACAATTTATGAGTTTGCCATTGGGTCAGTTAGATTGCTAGATTGACTACCCAAAAATATCTAGCCTTGTGGTGCGAAGCTGACCATGGATAAAGAGCTGGAGGAGATGTTCACTAGCTGAGCTGCAGAGACTGTTGGACATGCTGTAACTTTACTGTAGTGAAGCATTCGTAAGGTTACATCACACCTACATCAGCCTTTCATGACAGCTGACCTAATAACCTATCAACCTTCATTAAAGCTTATTCCAACAAGTGGTGCGGCTGCTGAGGCTTGCTGGAATAAGCCTTAACAAATGCTTTAGACTAATGCTGCCCTACAGTGAAGCCATCTGCTACACTACACACCTTCAGCATTACTGCTACCATCACTACTTCTGATCCGCTTAACAGTTAGATCAGCACACCTGATACTACTGACTGCACGTGACTTAAGTCGTACCTAATGTTTTTACAGGGATGCAAATAAAGCCAGATTCATGCACAAGCCAGCAGATATTAGAATAATTGGTGCTTTGTAATACGGAGCAGCTGCCAGCCTGTACACACACCTCTGCTGTCTTAATCACAGGCCCTTCCTGCACCGA
This sequence comes from Salminus brasiliensis, assembly GCF_030463535.1. NCBI lineage: Eukaryota > Metazoa > Chordata > Actinopteri > Characiformes > Bryconidae > Salminus > Salminus brasiliensis. The sequence goes on from NC_132878.1 coordinate 94,338,608, forward strand.
GTGCTTGCTGGGATACTCTCTGCTAACCTGCCGCCTCATATCATCTTCTGTAATTCTCATCTGACTCCTTTAGGGGTGCTGAGAGCTCAGTGCTGATAGCACACACCAAGCATTTGGTAGAAAGCTATCACTTCCACTCCACCTCCACTCCCTGGTCACTTTATTAGAAACCCCAACCTTGAGCTTCCACTCACTGGCCACTTTATTAGAAACACCTATGTTGTCCTTCCACTCACTGGCCACTTTATTAGAAACACCTACGTTGTCCTTCCACTCACTGGCCACTTTATTAGAAACACCTACCTTGTGCTTCCACTCACTGGCCACTTTATCAGAAACATCTACCTTAAGCTTCCACATGCTGGCCACTTTATTACAAACCCCAACCTTGAGCTTCCACTCACTGGCCACTTTATTAGAAACACCTATGTTGTTCTTCCACTCACTGGCCACTTTATTAGAAACCCCAGCCTTTGTTCCTCCACTCACTGGCCACTTTATCAGAAACATCTACCTTCCTTGTACTTTTACTCACTGGCCAATTTATCAGAAACACTGACATTGTTATTCCACTCACTGGCCACTTTATTAGAAACCCCAACCTTGTGCTTCCACTCACTGGCCACTTTATTAGAAACCCCAACCTTGTTCTTCCACTCACTGGCCACTTTATTAGAAACCCCAACCTTGTGCTTTCACTCACTGGCCACTACCTGTACCTGAGTCCTGCACTGAGTGCATGCTGGGATACTCTCTGCTAACCTGACGCCCCATATCTTCTTCTGCTATTCCCATCTCACTCCTTCAGGGGTGCTGAGAGCTCAGTGCTGATAGCGGAGCAGGCTTTAGCAGGCACCAAGGATTTGTCAGAAAGCTCTGCTGGTTCCTCCCCCGCCGGCGGCGTCCCGCAGTCCTGCACGGTGGAGTCCATGATGACTCAGCGCTTCGCCCACAAATTTGAATGATCAATAGGGGGATTAGCAGCAGTGCGGAGGTGTGTCTGTTTGCTTTGAGGGTCTTTGGAGACAGTGGAGTGCGAATTCCAGCACTGTTTTTGTTCCCCTGTGAGTCCCGACAGCCTCTTACAGTGGCTCTTCCCGGGAGATGGAGGGAAAGCAAGCAAACAAATGTGGCTTTGAAGCGGAATTGAGCTCACACATACACACACACCGACACACACACACACACACACACACACACACACACACACACACACACATATGTGCTGACTCAGCTTCCACTGTATTTTTCTTCTTCTTCTTCTTCTTCTTCTTCTTCTTCTTCTTCTTCTACCCTCTGCCCTGACAGCTGCCGTCTGTCTTCGCTGTCCTGTTTATGTCCTAGTCACGCCCCCATGCTCCAGATGCAGGGGTCTGCTCGGTCGCTTTAAGCCCCCCTTCCCCCAAACTGCTGCTTGGATCCCCCTCCGGCTGTATTCACTGCAGCGTGGCGGACCAAACGGAGAGGAACCGTGCATCACAGCTCTTCAGGAGTCCCAGCTGTGGACGGAGGGAAGGCTGCGACGGCCCTGCTGGGTCGCCTCATCCGCTTCAGTTCAGTAGCGCACGCTGGATCATCAGGACCACGGGCAATAGCCCACCTGGGACCCTCCTGCTGACTTTATAGTCTTCTTCTTTACCAAGGTCACCGCTAAAATACGTATCTAAGTCAGACAGTGTAAGGTTCTGGAGTTGGTGTGTTGAGGATGAGGGACCACAGATCTATAGTACACCTGGTCCCTCATGACTGACCAGGAGCCTACTGCTACTCAGACCGCTGCTGTTATCATCAGAACCATGGACAGCGCTCCAACTTTCCGAAGGCCATTCCTGTAGAACATCTACATCTCTCACTCAACCAGAGACACTGTATACACTTTCATTCAGCCCCATCACCACAGGTGTATCAAATCAAGCCTCTAGCACTGTAGTCAGCCTTTCTTACCCACATCAGTGAAAGAACAGGAGGTTCTGAAGAGCTCACTGTACTCCAGCGTGGTTCTGTATGTAATAGGAGACACCGCTACACCAACAACTACAAGTCAGCTGGTGAAATTTCCTCCCTCCTAGATCTTCCTCCATCAGCTGTGAGTGGTGTTATTATTGAACAGTGGAAGAGTTTAGGAGGAACAGCTCACAGAGAGCAGCTCAGTGTCCACCGAGTGTCTGTCAGACCACGTAAAGTTACAGAGCGGGGTTAGGCCCGAGTGCTGAGCTCAGAGCAGAGTGCAGAAAAGCCTCCAACTGACTCAGTAACTGCAAAGCTCCAGACCTGCTGCTGCTGCTGGTAGATCTTACAGCAAAGGGGGACCAGCTCCATATTAATACAGCCTATGGGTTTAGAATGGGGGTGTCACATAAGCTCCTGTAGGTGTAATGTGTAGGTGTCCCAATACTTTTGTCCGTATGGTATATATACTATATACAGAAGCAGTCTATTTACAGACTGCTTCTGCAAACATTTGTGAAAGAATGGGTCGCTCTCAGGAGCTCAGTGAATTCCAGCATGATACTGTGATAGGATGCCATCTGACAACCACTACAGACCTCCAAACTTCATGCATACAAGCATGATTCAATTGAATGAAAATTAAGTGAAATTAAAGGATATACACACTACATGTCCAAATATTTGTGGACACCTCTTCTTATTTTGGCACCGTGCCTAATGCCAGACATTGACTAGAGGTGTGTAAAGCTTCTCTGGAATGACGGTGCTCTATCGAGTACTTTTGGGTTGGATGTGTTGGGGATGAGGTGGTGATGAGCCAACATCCTGTCATCACTAAAACTCAATGCAATCGAATCCTCACAGCAATGTTCCTCCAAAATCTAGCAGAAAGCCTTCTTCCGTGGACAGCAGAGACAGATACTACAACAAAAGCAGGATAGACTTTTTTAATACCCTTGATTTCAGAAGAAACAATGCATGGACAGGTGTCCCAATACTTGTGTCCATTCAGTGTATTTTAGATTCTCAATTTCCACAAATCATTAGACTTTCTCTGAAGGCCTAGAAGGTCCTGAGGGTCCAACACTAAAATGTACCATACATGACTAAGAAGGTTCTTCACGTTCACACATCTCGACCTACTAAAAGGTTCTCTACAGAACCAAAAGTGGTTCTTAAAAACTCTAGGAAATTCTGGTCTCCTGAGTGGTGCGATCGTCCAAGCGTTGACCCTATTACTGGGAGATTGTGAGTTCAATCCCATCCATGGCTGGGAGTGCAAGAGAAGATAACTGGCCTCCCTCTGCCTGGGTGGGCGAGATAGCCCTCACTCTCCCTCCACTACTCAGCAAGATGCTCGCCACCACCTCCCTCCACCCCTCAAAGAAAAACAAGCACTTTGCACTTTTAAGGACTTAAGTTTGGGCCTAAAACATTTACGAATTGAGTCTAATAGGTGAAGCCTTGCAGGTCAACACTGGTGTCCAATCTGGTCTCCAAGACTATGACTATCCTGATGATCCAGTAGCAGCAACACTGTATGGACAAAAGTATTGGGACACCTACACACTACACCTACAGGAGCTTTTCTGACCCCCCATTCTAAACCCATAGGCTGTATTAATAAGGAGCTGGTCCTCCTTTGCTCTAAGCTCTACCAGCAGCAGCAGCAGGCCTGGAGCTCTGCAGTTATTGAGTCAGTTGGAGGCTTTTCTGCACTCTGCTCTGAGCTCAGCACTCAGGCCTAACCCCGCTCTGTACCTTTACACTCGGTGGACACTGAGCTGCTCTCTGTGAGCTGTTCCTCCTAAACTCTTCCACTGTTCAATAATAACACCACTCACAGCTGATGGAGGAAGATCTAGGAAGGAGGAAATTTCACCAGCTGACTTGTTGTTGTTGGTGCAGCGGTGTCTCCTATTACATACAGAACCACGCTGGAGTTCAGTGAGCTCTTCAGAACCTCCCGTTCTTTCACTGATGTGTGTAAGAAAGGCCGACTACAGGGCTGGGGCTTGATTTTATACACCTGTGGCGGTGTGTCCCAATTCTTTTGTCCATATAGTTTATAGTTTACATCACCGTTTTCTAAGCGGTTCCAAAGCAGTTGTTGGCTTGAACATAGAGGTATAGGGGAAAGGTTTCAACTGGTAAGGAACCTTGCTATTATGGAGAAGATTCCTCACACCTGTAGGTCATATCTACAAATCTGGTTTTCAACTAGACTTTAAACATGTATCTTGCTTGTTTTCCTACATGAGTAGAGTATGAGCATGAGGCTACAGCGATGCTGCAGACTCCCTTCTATAATATAAAGTCTACATAAGCTCTTTACTATCAAGGTCACTGCTACAGGACCATCAGGACCATGGACAGCAGCCCATCTGGGACTACCCTTACTCTTTACCAAGGTCACTGTTGGAACTCATAGCTCACTCAGACAGGGTAAGGTACTGGTTACAGGGTTGAAATTCTGAACCTGGCTGATCGTCCATGAGAACAAGAGCTTAAATAAGGTCTCCTAAATGATTCTTCTGTGTAATTCTAGGATAATGCAAATGCAAAGGTGCTTTACCCTTTACGAGGTTCTCCACACGTGTACAGAAACCAGGCCTGATCATTTGCTGGATGTGTTCAATCAGGGCTAGAGCTTAACTCTACAGGGTGATAGACAGCAGTAAACCATGACTATTAGAGGAAAGTCTTTGCTTCTTTGGTTCTTAATTACGATATATATGTCCAAAAGTTTGTGGACACCCCTTCCAAAAATGCATTCAGCTACATTTTTAAGTTGTAAATGCACACACAGTCTGTGTAGAGAGGTACTACCAATAGAATAGGACTCTCTGGAGCAGATCAACATCATGAACCTATTGGCACCATGCTGCCCAAAGCCAGGCGTGGGCTGGTAGAGGGGTATAAAGCCCCCCAGCAGCAGCATTGAGCTGTGGAGCAATGGAAGAACTGTGTTCTCTGGAATGATGGATGGTGGATCTCCATCCAGTACTTTCGGGATGAGTTGAGGAGCTGGTAATCATCCAACATCCTGACTTCACTAACATTCTTGTTGCTGAATGAAGTCAATCAAATCCTCACAGCAGTGCGTCTCCACAATCTAGTAGAAAGCCTTCATCCCTGGACAGTAGAGACAGTTACTCCAACAGAAGCAGGATACACTCTTGATTTCAATAGAAACAATGCATGAGCAGATGTCCCAATACTTTTGTCCATTGAGTGTAGGTTGGGGGTTAATTTGACACATTAGGCCAGAGCATTAGTAA
>NC_132878.1:94348838-94466338 GCF_030463535.1 Salminus brasiliensis
CAAAGACTCAAGGGTCCACTTGGACTAAAACCCCAAAGACTCAAGGGTCCACTTGGACTTAAACCCCAAAGACTCAAGGGTCTACTTGGACTAAAACCCCAAAGACTCAAGGGTCCACTTGGACTAAAACCCCAAAGACTCAAGGGTCCACTTGGACTTAAACCCCAAAGACTCAAGGGTCCACTTGGATTTACACCCCAGAGACTCAAGGGGTCTTGACTCATACTTGCTACCCAGAGACTCAAGACTCAATTTGGACTTACACCCCAGAGACTCAAGGGTCCACTTGGACCTAAACCCCAGAGACTCAAGGTTTCATTTGGACTTAAACCACATAGACTAAGGGGTCCACTTGGACTTAAACCCCAGAAATGAGTGAAAGGAAATATGACAAATAAAGGCAACAGTGTTCGCGCTAGCAGGAGGATTCAACTCTGACTGACACACCAGAGACCCAAGGGTCCACTTGGACTTAAACCCCAAAGACTCAAGGGTCCACTTGGACTTAAACCCCAAAGACTCAAGGGTCCACTTGGACTAAAACCCCAAAGACTCAAGGGTCCACTTGGACTTAAACCCCAAAGACTCAAGGATCCACTTGGACTTAAACCCCAGAGACACAAGGGTCCACTTGGACTTAAACCCCAAAGACTCAAGGGTCCACTTGGACTAAAACCCCAAAGACTCAAGGGTCCACTTGGACTTAAACCCCAAAGACTCAAGGGTCCACTTGGACTAAAACCCCAAAGACTCAAGGGTCCACTTGGACTTAAACCCCAAAGACTCAAGGGTCCACTTGGACTAAAACCCCAAAGACTCAAGGGTCCACTTGGACTAAAACCCCAAAGACTCAAGGGTCCACTTGGACTCACACTCCAGAGGCTCATGACTCATCTCCTCTGCCAATATCTGTCAGGCTAATGTTTTTTAATATTTTGCATGTTAATCAAAAAGCCCATTCCTGTCAACGTAGGCAGTTCTTGGCCATAAAAAAAACACACCACACTGCGGATAGGCATCGAAGGTAGAGAGGCATTATCATATCAGCGCTCAGATTACTCGAGGTAAACTCAGGTACAGGCCAGAGACTTGTGCACACGGCCCAGTCACGGTCCGCAGGTCCCGTTAATTCGGTGGACACGGCCAAGAGGAGCTGGAGAGCGCGAGGCCTCCCGGGCGAGGGATCGTTTCCCGGGTTTGTTTAGAGAGAATGCCAGACGGCAGGAGGAAGATGGATGGGGCCTCTCCCCCTGCCTGTCTGCTTCTGATCTGCCAGCGCTCAAGGTCAGCCAGCTAAGAGTGGGATGGGGAGGTGTGTAGAGGGATCGGAGGTGTGCTTGGAGGATGAGGATGAGTTCTGCCCGAAAGAGAGCTTTTAACCTTTGAAAGCAGAAGGGTTAAATGCTTAAGGGATTAATGAAGAAGTTGTCCATTTAAGTCATGCTTAACCCTTTAATGCTGGGGCTCCAGCGCCTTATAACATAGCATGTTAGTCAGTCTATTCAAATGTGTGCTTAAGCTCAGTCTTTTTACTCTACCTTGGAAGCTGAACCACATGCTAGGTGAGGTAGTGGCCATTGTTAGTTTATAGTTATGCCATTTGGTTTTGCCGCTGTTCCAGGGTGACTTACATGGGAATCATGTTATACAGATAGGGGCGTGTAGAGTTCAGGTAGAGTGTAGGTTTGCTCGCCCAGCCACGGACTCAAACCCTAGTTTACAACTGGGAGGACGGTGTTGTTACCCACTACACCACACCAACTACTTAATAATGTGCAACTGGTTTCTGCATGGAGGTACTCCAAGTAAACCACTAACCATTATAAATTAATAATAGTATATTGTATCATGGCCTTTAGAAACCCTTTGAAACTTCAATTTGAACTCAAGATCCTCTCACACTTGATTAGCAGCAGTTAGACTGTAGGGCCTCTCACACTTGATTAGCAGCAGTTAGACTGTATGGCAGTTCTAGACCGGCCCTACAGTCTAACTGATTCTAATCAAGTGTGAGAGGATCATGAGTTCAAATTAATGATAGTATATTGTATCGTGGCCTTTAGAAACCCTTTGAAACTTGAATTTGAACTCATGATCCTCTCACACTTGATTAGCAGCAGATAGACTGTAGGGCCTCTCACACTTGATTAGCAGCAGTTAGACTGTAGGGCCGGTCTAAAACTGTGAAACCATACTTCGTAAACCACACTTCTGAGTAAATGTCCCTTTCTTTTCTTGGACACAGAAATGTACATGGTTTGCAGCTCTAGAGGGAAGAACCATGTACATTTTGCCAGCTTGTCAAGAGACATGAGATCATAGGTTCAAATCCCATCAACTCCACAGTCATCTATGGTCAGTAGTCAAAAAAATATTTAAGTGGCAGCCTTTTTTAGACTCCACAAGACCTGAACTGAAGGTGTCCTGCTGTGGTATCCGGCACCAGGATGTTAGCAGTACAGACTTTAAGGTCCTTTAAGTAAGCTGTGAGGTGAAGCCTTCATGAATTGCATCAATGAGCCTTGGAAACCAATGGCCCAGTTGCCGAATCACCGGTGCTCCTTTCTTAGAGCACTTTTGGTAGATACTGACCAGAGACTGCACACAGTAAACACCTCACAAGACCTGCCTGATGTTTTGGAGATGTTCTGACCCAATTGAACAAATCTGTAGACCCCCCCCCCTCCCATCCCGTATGCATCCGTCTGGAGCCATATATTCAATGTTAATCACTTCACCTCACAGTGGGTTTTAATGTTATGGCTGATCAAACCCACTTCTGACATCCCAGATTAACCCCTGGTCATTAATATACAGCATTAACTCTCTCACAAACGAGCTTCACAGATGAGTAAATGACAGCCCCCCTCTGTCCCACCTCAGTTCTCTCCCCTGTCTCTTCTTCCCTGTTCAATTCTCTCTCTCTCTCTCTCTCTCTCTCTCTCTCTCTCTCTCCCTCTTTACCCCTCCTCCCTCGCTTGCCCTCTCCCCATGTTCAATCTCGATACTGTCAGTTTGCGGCCTGCTCCTCTTTCGCTATGCCATTGATCACAGAGGCACAAGCGTTTTGTGTGTGTGTGTGTGTGTGTGTGTGTGTGTGTGTGTATGTGTTGCAGTTGAAATGTGTGTCTCTCTGGGACAGCAGGTAGATCAAACACTTTAATTACACACAAGCTCGGAGGTGGCACCAGCTACACACACCAGTCATGTAACAGGGACAGGTGGGGACAAGGACTGGCGCAAAGACGTAAGTGAACAGAGTGAGTGGACGCACACACACACACACACACACACACACACACATGTAAACACACACAGGCATCTCCACATATGTCTAGCTATCAATATCTAGGTGTGTTTACGTGTGGACTGACATACCCCACACTGTAAACGATTTTCTTTTTTGTCTAAAATTCTCCTAACTCACAGATTTGAGCCTCAAAATCAATCAAAATCAGTGAATAAGCTGCAGCTGAAACTGATTAAATACTGTGTTTACTGTGTTATGTTTCCCATCTGCAGGTTAAAACCTCCCCCCAATAACATGACATCCCCAGACTGGGAGGCTTTTGACAATGGAGCACTGAGCCAGGATGCTGGGATTCGAACCTATGAGCTCCTCACAATTCCTTTTGTTTATTAATTTGTCAAATTTTCCCTTGTTCTCCCAATCTGGTACTGCCAATTAACCCACCTGTTCATAACTCCCCCTAGCACTAGCAACGCTCCCGACACGAGGAGGGAAAGGGCTTAACAAAGGTCTCCTCCGATACATTCAAAGACCTCCACTGCCTCTTTTTTTAACCATCGCCGCAGAATCCACGCTCGAAGGAAAGCACCAGATCCCCAGCTCCACCACACCAGCCAGATGCAAGCCAACCAACATCACTTCAAGACTGATGGAGGAGAGAGCGCCATCTACCCACCCGGAGAGAGCAGGGCCAGTTGTGCTCTCTCAGACTCTGGCTGCTGATGGCAAAGTGGCATGGCTCGAGATTCGAACTTCCAGACTGCTGAGCCACTCAGAGCACCTGATTTCCTCACACCCGAATATATATATCTGACATTCGTCTGAACAGAGTTGGAAGAGCAGTGCTTCACATGCAGTGTCGGTTCGAGGAGTTCCAGTGGTTAGCAGCTGGGCTTATCACAGAGAATGCATTCGAGCTCACTGTAAAAGAACCACATTATTTGGCCACACCCACATATTTGGTTTGTGTCCTTGGTTTCTTTGCACCAAGCATTTAAGATTTTCAATTTCCTTTAATGCTACAGCAGCAGCGCCCTCCTGTGGTCACATTCAGACATTTTTTTTATTTCGGCTGAACAGAGACATCATCCCAAATATTTATGAGGTCTGTTACCTCGCTATCCAGCCACTGAGAACCAGCCCTCCAAGAGTCTCTGTGAAGTTTGTAATCTGTAGGTTAGCTTGTCTCTTGTCTGATCTCCTGTCTCTTTACCAGAAGGCAGTTAGACAGTTGCTCCACTCTAGAGCAATGAAGCCTCAAGGTACATGTAAGAGTCTGAGAAACAATGGAAGGTGAATTTATTTATGTAGTGTAATTCCACAGCTCCAGACCGGCCCTACAGTCTAACTGCTGCTCAGCAAGTGTGAGAAGCTCATCAGTTCAAATCCTCCCTATGTGCTAGGGGGAGTGCTAATCTGCAGATGGGAATAAACAGTGAATAGATAGAGGGGGAGGAGCAACAGACTGTACATATTAAGACAGTATTTAATCAGATTCAGCTGCAGCTCCTTTACTGTTGATTTTGACAGAACTAAAAATGTGAGTTAAGAGAATTTTAGACTGAACTAAGTTGAGTTAGCTTAAAAAAAACACCCTGTACTCAGTTACTGCTCCAGATTGGGTTGGCCTGACTTTACATTTTACAGTGCAGCTTATGGCAGCAGTCTCCATTATGTAGTGCACGCAGAAGTACATTAGCTAAACATATGTTTTGTGGGCTGGAAAAACACACACACGCTCGCTCATGTTTACAAATTGCAGACATTTTCTGACTCGTGATGCTACAATGATGCAAATGATCTCCTCCATGCGCAGATGCTGCACAAACGCATTTGTCCCGAGCCAGACAGTCCATCTTCATAAACTTAAGGCCTGCCACAGACGGGGGGGGGGAGCAGAAAGCAACATCTGTGCGGCTCGTCGTAGGAAAGAAAGTCACGTTTACTCCCGTAACTGCGCAATTGGGCAACAGCCGCCCTTTCTCCATTTCCATAATCTGCATTACATCTCGCAGTGCAGCGCAGCGTCCTGTCCCGTCTGAGAGCCAGCCGGGAGAGGAAGCTGGGCTAGAGCGACCGTGATTGATGCGACTCCTTGCTTTTACCAAACACACTCTGAGAGACTGACTCCACTCGACCGGATCCACACGCACCCAGGAGAACATCCCTGTCATTCACACTAAACCGCTAACCGCTAGGCCAAGTGTGTGTGTATTTGTGCCTCAAAGCTTTGCTCTCAAATAGTCCCTGTGGGCATTAGCAGTCCCAGGCCTTGTCTGGACAGATAGAAAGAAAAGTAGGACATCCCGAAAGTGGTACAAAAAACAGACTCTTAAAAATAAAGGTGCCAAAGCTCCAGAGTGCCGCTGGCTCTGTCATCAGGAGGTCACAGGTTCGATCCCTGGTGATGCCACAGCTATGCGTGGCTGGAAGTCCCAGAGAGCATAACTGACCTCGCTCTCTTTCTGGATGGGTAGGATGTCCTCCTGTAGCCCTCATTGCTCTGTAGAGACGTACTGTGATGTGCAGGGATGTGCAATGGACAAGCGAAAGAATCGGTGACGGCTAGACGCCTGGGTCAGATCTCCCAAACATCAGTGGGGCTTTTTTGATGAGCAGTCTCTGGTCAGTGCCTACCAACAGTGCTCGGACGGCCAGTGAACCGACGCCTAATTGATTTGATCCATGGAGGCCCAACCCCCTCACAACTTACAGGACTTAAAGAATCTGCTGCTGATGTTAGTCTGGGTGCCAGATACCACAGCAGGACGCCTTCAGAGTTCAGAGGTGGAGTCCATGCCTTATCACGGCAGAGCTGTTAGGGTGGCACAAGGGAGACCTACTCAATAATAGGCAGGTGGTATTAGTGTTATGGCTGATTGGTGTATAGCATGTATAGTATGTGTTTGCTAATATTAACTTGTGTGGCTGGCTAGTAAAGTAGCTGAGTAGACTAGATAGTTTACATTAGCTGGTTTAAGTAGATTAGCATTGTGTTATAAGGGCAGTCCTAGGTAGTGGCTGGGAGTTGGAAGCCACGACATTAGGGATGAAATTGAGATGGTCTAGGAAACTTACATTTACATTTAAGGCATTTAGCAGACGTTCTTCTCCAGAGCAACTTACAGAAGTGCTTCACTATTTACCCAAGAAAAACTTTTTTAGTTTAAATAGACTAAAAATTCCAAGATCCTCTAAGTTTAGACTCTACTAAACACAAGTCAACATGGAGACCATAGTACTCTTCTCTTCACCTGAGTACTCTCAGAAGAGGAGGGTCTTCAGTCTGGGTTTGAGGACAGCGAGCGTTGGACTCTGCTGTTCGGACACCCAGGGGAAGTTCGTTCCACCACTTCGGTGCAGGACAGTAAAAAGTCTGGACACTCGTCTTCCGTGGATCTTAAAGAATGGCGGGTCGAGCCGAGCCGTACTTGAAGCTGGAAGGGCTCTTGGTGCAGATCGGCTTTTGACCATTGCCCAGAAAGCTGCACCCAACAGACTTCATTAGCACTTTTCATATTTGTAGCAACACACACATGCAAACAGATCATCCAACACAAACACAGAAGGACTCTGATTGCTTGTACTTCCATACAATTGGCTGTACTCTCTAGGGGTGGGTAGGTGGCGCTCTCTCAGTGGTGGCCGGCACAGGCGTCTGTTAGCTGGTGCGGTGGAGCTGGTGACCCGGCGCTTTCCTCCAACCGTGCCGGATGCCCGGCGATCAGGGCTGGTGATCTGGTGATTGGTGACTGCCTTCACATGGGTCAGAGGAGGCGTGTGCTTGTCCTCACCCTTCTAGTTTTGGGGGCATGGCTAGTGATAGGGGGAGAGCCCCAAAGAGCAGGTTGGGGAATTGGTCATTGTTGGTTAAATTGTTGGTTAATTGTTGGTAATTGTTGGTTAATAAAAACCAAATATGGAAATGTATAATGATTACAGGCCATTAATCATTATTAACTATGTAAAATTCAGCGTATTGAGAACTCTAACGTAAACCCAGTGTCGAGATCAGTAACGAGAGTAAAAGCCTGAGGGTTTGTAAATTGCATTTTTTTCAGTTCAGAGAAAATGCTATCATCATGAATCAAAGAAGGTTTGATCGAAATGAAAAAAAAAATGCATTGTCTGTACTGATTGTATCTGCATTGTGTGTGTGTGTGTGTGTGTGTGTGTGTGTGTATTCTTTATTGGTCTAAAAGTGCTCTATTACTCACTGTCTCTTGCCGTCAGCCAGGTATTTCATTTTTCTTGTAAACACAGCGACGTTCGATGTTCTGGATTAATGTTTATGTTCTAGATTTTACAAAGCCTTTTTCCCTCAGAGAACATTTAGACCCCGTGACTCAACACAGAGAACCGGCGGCCTGCAATACAGTGCGCTGTTTATTACACACACACACTGTTTATCACACACACTGTTTATTACACACACACACACTGTTTATTACACACACTGTTTATTACACACACTGTTTATTACCCACACACACTGTTTATTACACACATACTGTTTATTACACACACACACTGTTTATTACCCACACACACTGTTTATTACCCACACACTGTTTATTACACACACTGTTTATTACACACACACACACTGTTTATTACACACACTGTTTATTACCCACACACTGTTTATTACACACACTGTTTATTACACACACACTGTTTATTACACACACTGTTTATTACACACACACACACCATATATTACAAACACTGTTTATTACACACACACTGTTTATTACACACATACTGTTTATTACACACACACTGTTTATTACACACACACACTGATTATTACACACACACTGTTTATTACACACACACTGTTTATTACACACAGTTTATTACACACACTGTTTATTACACACACTGTTTATTACACACATACTGTTTATTACACAGACACTGTTTATTACACACACTTTATTACACACACAGTTTATTACACACACACACTGTTTATTACACACACACTGTTTATCACACACACACTGTTTATTACACACACACTGTTTATTACACACGCTGTTTATTACACACATGCTGTTTATTACACACACACTGTTTATGACACACGCTGTTTATTACACACACACACTGTTTATTACACACACACTGTTTATTACACACACTGTTTATTACCCACACACACTGTTTATTACACACATACTGTTTATTACACACACACACACACTGTTTATCACACACATACTGTTTATTACACACACACTGTTTATGACACACACTGTTTATTACACACACACACTGTTTATTACACACACACTGTTTATTACACACACTGTTTATTACCCACACACACTGTTTATTACACACATACTGTTTATTACACACACACACACACTGTTTATCACACACATACTGTTTATTACACACACACACTGTTTATCACACACACTGTTTATTACCCGCACACACTGTTTATTACACACACTGTTTATTACACACACTGTTTATTACACACACACACTGTTTATTACCCACACACTGTTTATTACACACACTGTTTATTACACACACACACTGTTTATTACCCACACACTGTTTATTACACACATACTGTTTATTACCCACACACTGTTTATTACACACACTGTTTATTACACACACACACTGTTTATTACCCACACACTGTTTATTACACACACTGTTTATTACACACACACACTGTTTATTACCCACACACTGTTTATTACACACACTGTTTATTACCCACACACTGTTTATTACACACACTGTTTATTACACACACACACTGTTTATTACACACACACTGTTTATTACACACACTGTTTATTACACACACACTGTTTATTACACACACACTGTTTATTACACACACTGTTTATTACACACACAGTTTATTACACACACACACACTGTTTATTACACACACACTGTTTATTACACACACACACTGTTTATCACACACACACTGTTTATTACACACACACTGTTTAGTACCCACACGCTGTTTATTACACACACACACTGTTTATCACACACATGCTGTTTATTACACACACACTGTTTATGACACACGCTGTTTATCACACACACAGTTTATTACCCACACGCTGTTTATTACACACACACTGTTTATTACCCACACGCTGTTTATTACACACACACTGTTTATTACACACACTGTTTATTACACACACACTGTTTATTACACACACTGTTTATTACACACATACTGTTTATTACACACTCACTGTTTATTACACACACTGTTTATTACACACACACTGTTTATTACACACACTGTTTATTACACACATACTGTTTATTACACACACACTGTTTATTACACACACTGTTTATTACACACAGTTTATTACACACACACTGATTATTATACACACTGTTTATTACACACATACTGTTTATTACACACACACACAGTTTATTACACACACACTGTTCATTACACACACAGTTTATTACGCACACACTATTTATTACCCACACTGTTTATTACACACACACTGTTTATTACACACACTGTTTATTATACACACACTGTTCATTACACACACTGTTTATTACACACACACTATTTATTACACACACTGTTTATTACACACACTGTTTATTACACACACACACTGTTTATTACACACGCTGTTTATTACACACACTGTTTATTACACACACACACACACTGTTTATTACACACACACACTGTTTATTACACACGCTGTTTATTACACACACTGTTTATTACACACACACACACACTGTTTATTACACACACTGTTTATTACACACACACTGTTTATTACCCACACGCTGTTTATTACACACACACTGTTTATTACACACACTGTTTATTACACACACTGTTCATTACACACACACTGTTTATTACACACACACTGTTTATTACACACACACAGTTTATTACACACACTGTTCATTATACACACACTGTTTATTACACACACTGTTTATTACACACATACACACTGTTCATTACACAAACTGTTCATTACACACACACTGTTTATTGCCCACACTATTTATTACACACACTGTTCATTACACACACTGTTTATTATACACACACTATTTATTACACACTGTTCATTACACACACACAGTTTATTACCCACACCCTGTTTATTACACACACACTATTTATTACACACACTGTTCATTACACACACACTGTTTATTACCCACACCCTGTTTATTACACACACACTATTTATTACACACACTGTTCATTACACACACACAGTTTATTACACACACTGTTTATTACACACACTGTTCATTACACACACTGTTTATTGCCCACACTATTTATTACACACACTGTTCATTACACACACTGTTTATTATACACACACTATTTATTACACACTGTTCATTACACACACACAGTTTATTACCCACACCCTGTTTATTACACACACACTATTTATTACACACACTGTTCATTACACACACACAGTTTATTACCCACACCCTGTTTATTACACACACACTATTTATTACACACACTGTTCATTACACACACACAGTTTATTACACACACTGTTTATTACACACACTGTTCATTACACACACAGTTTATTACACACACTATTTATTACACACACTGTTCATTACACACACACTATTTATTACACACACTGTTTATTACACACACTGTTCATTACACACACCGTTTATTACACACACTGTTTATTACACACACTGTTCATTACACACACTGTTTATTACACAAACACACTGTTCATTACACACACACTATTTATTACACACACTGTTCATTACCCATACTGTTTATTACACACACTGTTTATTACACACACTGTTTATTACCCACACTATTTATTACATACACTATTTATTACACACACACACTGTTCATTACACACACTGTTTATTACACACTATTGTTAGCCAAGGCTGGTTTTGGCGAATCCCGAGCCATGCCGCTTTGCCATCAGCAGCCGGAGAGCACTGAGAACTGTCTGTCCTGTCTCCGGGGTGGGTGGATGGACGGAGGGCGGGTGGATGGACGGAGGGCGGGTTGGGGGAGGGGGGGGGGTTAATTGGCAGAACTGCATTGGGAGAAAAATGGAAAACATTTGCCAAACAAATAAAAACCGAAACCTGAAAGACGCTTGTGTTTGTCTGGAGAACGGAGCGCATTGTTCAGAAATACCGTCTGCTTATATTCCTCTGCTTGAATGTACAGTCATGAGATGAGGAAATATGCAGGAGAGGGAAGGAACAGGAGAGGACGGGCGAGGAGAACAGCGGAACAGATGGAGACGGAGGAAGCAATGATGAGGAGGGAAGAATAAATATTTATATCCCCTAATGCTCCCCACATGACAGATTCTATATTACATCTGAATGCCATGCCAGATCTCAACCATGAGAAATGTGTTGGTGGAGCAGCGAGCTGTGTGCCAATAAAGAGCCCTGGATATGAGTGAGAGAGGCAGGCAGACAGACAGACAGACAGACAGGCCGGCCGGCCGGCAGAAAGATGAAGGAAGTGGGCAACAAAGAAAAAAGAAAGCTCTGAGGGATGCGAGAGAAGGCGAACATGATGTTAGATGTTAAAGGAGCAGATATGACAGATTAGCTCGGAGAGAGAGAGATGCAGTGAGCTGATTGTGAAAGCAAATGAAATATTGATCAGAGAAATTAACCAGCATTTAAAGAACAGAGGGAACGCCGAGAACAACCCAGAGGGAGGGGATGTGGGAGGAGTAGAGGCGCAGAAATTGAGAAGTGGAGAAAGAAAGGGGAATATGGAGAGAAATCACGGCGAGCGATGGACTCGGCTGACGGAGAACGTTACAGCAACGTTCTGCAAAGGTTTCTGGAAGGGTGACCTGTAACATTACAGAAATAACGTCCCAGGAATGTTCTGAAAACATCACTAGAACGTTTCTCACACAACCTTCCACACTAGCATCAGGATTTCCAAAACTAAGCATTACAGAACAATGGACATAAGTATTGGGACACCTGCTGTTTCATTGTTTCTTCAGAAATCAAGGCTATAAAAAGAGTGTATCCTGCTTTTGTTGGAGTAACTGTCCCTACCGTCCAATGAACAAAAACAATGGACAAAAGTATTGGGACACCTGCTCTTTCATTGTTTCTTCAGAAATCAAGGCTATTAAAAAGAATCGGTCCTGCTTTTGTTGGAGTAACTGTCCCTACCATCCAATGGACAAAAACAATGGACAAAAGTATTGGGACACCTGCTCTTTCATTGTTTGTTTCTTCAGAAATCAAGGCTATTAAAAAGAATCGGTCCTGCTTTTGTGAGGTAACTGTCCCTACCCTCCAATGGACAAAAGTATTGGGACACCTGCTCTTTCATTGTTTCTTCAGAAATCAAGGCTATAAAAAGAATCTATCCTGCTTTTGTTGGAGTAACTGTCTCTACCGTCACGGGACGAAGACTTTCTAGTAGGCTTTTCCTAGAATTTGGAGGAGCATTGCTGCACAACTCATCCTAAAAGTACTGGATAAAACACCATTATCGTTCCAGAGACCACTGTTCTTTCACGGTGGTCTCGAAGGGGTATCAAGCTTTATATCCCTCTAGACTCATGCCTGGCCTGGCATTAGGCACGGTGCCAAAAGCTTCATGTTTATCTAGTTCAAACCCAGGCCTTCAGTCTACAGCAGATTAACCTTGCCCATTAGTCCAACAACTGTTTAGCCCCTCCCATTTGGCCCACATCTGTTTAGACCCACCTTTTTCGCTAGTTTGGACCATGCCTTCAGCTTATGGTGATTCAGGAGAAGACTGAAAGAGACGGCGGAGGCCTGGGATCTTCTGCTCTGTGGTAGGAAGCCAGTGATGATAGATGACAGCGTTAAAGGGTAGGTGAAGGGCTGGTGGAGGGTTGCGCAGATTTGTCGTAGATACGTGAACAAGGTAGAGATGGACTTCATAGGACGTTAAATTAGGGAGGACAGGCTTCAGGCATGGTCCTCCTCCTATTATAGCGTTATAGCTCTCTAGCCCACGCCAGGCATTAGGCAGCATTGTGCCAATAGGTTCATATGTATAAGACTGAGAAATGACTTAAAGCCCCTGGGAACCTAAATCTGAGTTTTCCTTCTAATGAAGCTAATCAGGCTCCTGAGGGCCCCCAGTGTAAATCTACAAAGTCTGTCTAATGCAGATCTTCCTGAAGTCTGCTAATAGATGTCTGCTGGATTTCCCCACTATTGCTCACCTCTCCATGTGAAATAGGTGGTCCTAAAAGTGGCCGAGGTGTACGTTACCATACTTCTGACCAATCACAAGGCTAAGGCCTGACCCTGGGAAAAACTCATAACTCTCACAGAACTCAAAGATCAGATTGAGAAGCTAAAGTTAATCAAAGCGTCTAGTCCTACAGCTGTCCAGCGTACAGCTTCAGACAGCAGAGCTGAAAGCATTGAACCAAATTTTTAATGCTGGTAAATTCTCTAAAATCGGCAACAAAGGCATCATCACTCCCGGAGATAAATGAATTCCCACAAACTACTGAGGGACCTGTGTTCGCAGTGGATTAGAACAAATCTTCTGTAGTTAAATTAATTTCAGGATTCAAACAGAGTTTTAAAAAGCTTAAGATTATCAATCACTCTCCAATTGGTTTCCTATCAAAGCGCAGAAGAGTAGAACATCTAAATACCCTTTCTCCAAACCCCTACAGAAGCCAAGTCCACAACAAATTCACAAGACAAACCTTTGCATGTTTAGTGAGGTGGGTGGGGGGGGGGGGGGGGGGGGTGTCAAGTAACATCCCAAAAAAGGCAAACGAGAGAACTGGCCACTTCACACTTTTGGAGGTTCTCCAGTTTGAAACTACCTCGTAATGTGTTTTGAGGAATCTTCAAGGAACCTTTTTCTTCTAATAAAACTCTCCTTAAAGGTTCCTCAGGAGGTTAGGAGGTTCCTCTACTGTAGCTTCAAACTGAAGAACCTCCACAAGTTCCTGAAGGATCTTATACGTTTACCAGGGCGTTAAGTGGTTGGTGTGGCACAACTGATAACACCGCTGACTGGTAGTGAGCTACCACACCATGTAGGAGACCAGGGTTCCATTCCTGGTCTGGGTGACTACGCTGTTCTTGGGCCGGACTCCTAACACTACATTGGCCTGCCTCTGTAATATGAGTTACCTTGTAATTTGCTCTGGATAAAAACGTCAGGTAAATGTAAATTAGAATTCCTGCTGGATTTCCCCACTATTGCTCTGCTCTCCATGTGGAATGGGCGGTCCTAAAAGGTGGTGAGTGGGCGAGGTTTACGCCTGAGTATACCCCTGAATAGCATACCCCTTAATCCCCAATCACAAGGCTAACATAGCTCCTCTGCCCTCTCTTTGAGTCTGAGCAACCTGGGGAGCTAAAGCTCAAAGCAAATCTCAGGAAGTGCCTGCCCTGCATACCCCGTCGAGATCTGCTGACCGCGTCCCACCCGTACCCCAGCAATGGCCACTGGATGGAAGGGATGATGGGGCTCCCCCAGCTTTACATAATAAGGAATGATAAGAAAGGAGCCCTGTAATGTTACCTGTGTTTATCTTGGAATAGTTGAATAATAAGAGATCAGCTGTGTAAGGAAGCCAAACTCTGGGCAGGTGCTAGGCTAAAAGCTAACCCAGCCAACCGGCCATAATCTCTGCACATCATGCCTACAGGACACTGCTAACTTCAAGCCTCGCAGATTGGTTACAATTATACAAACCAATTATTCAATCAATAATGTTCAACAACAGTGAAATGCAGCGACTGAAGCACATAGTAAGTTACAGAACCAGCTACAGACAGAGCTGTTTAGTCTCAAATTCTAAAGTATTCCTAATCAGAGCAGAGCAAAGCTGGGCAGATTTTCACCTTTCCTGGACATCGAGAAAAGATGCCCTGGTTTTACCCCAAGCAATCAGTGCCGGACTCCCTCACTCCACTACAAAGCCTTCGTTAGCAACACAATACACCCAAACGAAGCAGTGCAGCACTTAGCCAAGAAACTGAGAAACTGAGAGAATAGCCCAACTCAATCTTCAGTCTGCATCCCTGAATGAAACTGAAAATAATAACAAATTTGACTCTTTATTGGAAAAAAATACGAAATGTTATGAAATTACAAATTAGCAGATTATTTTACAGGAATTAAAGACAACAAACAAAGGCAAGCTCTCACAAAGAACACAACCAGCAACCATCAACCGGGTACAGGAACAGGAAGGCCCAGAAAGAGCCAACTGGTGAGAGAGGGCAAGATCTGGGAGAGCTAGAAACAGAGAGGGACTTCCTATATTTTTACATGGACAAAAGTATTGGGACACCTGCTTATTCATTGTTTCTGCCAAAACCAAGGCTTTTGTTGGAGTAACTGACTCTACTGTCCAGGTAGGAAGAAGACTTTTGACTTCCCAACTCATCCCACAAGTATTAGAGGGAGCACCAACCATCATTCCAGAGAGCACAGTTCTTCCACTGCTTCACAGCTCAACGCCTGGCGTTAGGCAGCATGGTGCCAGTAGGTTCATGATGTTGATCTACTGCAGAGAGTCCTATTCTATTGGCAGTAAAAAAAATTTACAGCGACTAGACAAGCTGTGTGTGTGTGTGCATTTGCACATCTGGGTGCAACTTAAAGTAGCTGAATGCATTCATTAGAAGTGATGTCCACAAATATTTGGACACACAGTGTGACCACATGTGAAGCCAGTCGCTGCTTCTTTTCAAACTGCCGAAACACTCCGAGGAGACCACGGTGGTCTCCAGCTCCTGTGCCGGCCAGCGTTGCTTAAGGGTGGGGAGTGGGGAGAGCATGGCCAATTGTGCTCTCTCAGACTCCGAGCTCCGATGGCAGCCGGAGCGGCTTGGCTCGGGATTGGAACTCACAACCCCCCGGGCAGCAATGGTAGAACATTTGTGTAGACCGCTGAGCCCCTAATCTAGCATTTTAATGTATTCCCAGTACTATGTCTGTAAAATACAGTGCCTAGGGAACGTTTTCTGGCCCTTTCAAGTGTTCGCTCTGTTTCAGACTTCATCTTAAATGGATTTATTTATTTTTCCTCATCAGTCTACACACACTAATCCACACAGAGAAAGCAGAAACGGGTATTACAAACGTATTACAAATGAAAAAACACTGAAATACCCCATTTACATAATTATCCAGACCTTTTGTTCAACACTCGCAATCGAGCTCTGGTGCAGTCAGACTTCTATCAATGGTCCTTGAGATGCTACTACAACTTGGGACCACATGTGTCCAATTAAATTGATTGGACATAATTAGAAACGGCACAGAACTGGACGGTTCTCAATCTGCGGTCTTGTCTGAGCTTGTGTTCCTGTGGATTTGTGAAACGTCAGCAGTCGCAGCCCAAGTACTGTTCCATCCAAAAGTCGGCATCTAGCCAAGTACAGTCCAAATTAATGTGTTATCGTGAACGTCTCATTACGTGACTTGTGTGGACTTGGCACAGCCACATATCCCAGAATGCATTACGCACCACGCAGCTGTTCCAATTGCAAAATTCTCGTCCAGCATCTCGTCCAGCACCCTGCCAAGTCAGTCCTGTTAAGTACACCAATCCGACTGTCTATATACAGGAGGGTCTCCCAGGCGACGGCTCCCAGTTGTAACACTATTAAGCCCTACATTAGCAGCTACTGGTATTCTAGCTACGGGCTATAGGCTACGCTAACAGTGACTTCACCTGCATCACCAAGGATGCCTTTGGCTCATCTTGTAGGTTTTCCACATACTTGAATGACCCGAGGAATCTATGGCCTTCGCGAGCACCTCCATACTTGCCATGAAAAGCCATTAAAAACTCCTTTTCCACAGAATATCGGAATATTTACTCAATATTTACCCACACATGGATTCGCACAGGGTTAATATAATCAGAGGTCATTCTTACGTATCGTTGTACAGAAGGATGTGCACAAATATCGTTCTCCTGACGAAGCTGTCCGCAAATTTTTGACAATTTCTTTCTAGACACAAGACAAATCAGATCAGATGTATTTGTATAGTATTTTTTCAACTGATATTGTAATCCAGTAACAACTGAACAATAAAACCTAAGACCACCAGTGAGCTGGAGGAAGAAACCCTAGCAGCAAATGGTTCTAGAGTCCGTGTAAACTTCAACACTGTCAGTCATGGTGAGTGGACAACTAGTCCGAGTCAGATAGCAGAGAGAGAAGAGATAGAGGGGTAAAGATAACGAGGGGGGAAATCAGTCAGAGAGAAACTGAGAGAGCAACAGAGAGAGGTATAAAGAGAGAAAAGAGAGAAGTATACAATGAAGACACCACTGCATCTCTACGTCTACAGCAGTCGTTTTATTTCAGGTATTTCATCAAACAGAGCTGAGTTTGCTGAATCTGCAGACTATGAACGGCATAAAGTCTCAACAGCAATGTGAAAGACTAGTGGAGAGCCGGCCGAGACATGAGAGCTGTGATCGGTCAGTCGAGGTTATTATTATTTCACCATAGTGATTTCTGAATGCTCTCGGAGTTCAGATATTATCACTGTGTTTAACTCTGAATAATAACTTCTTTTATTATTATTATTTATTATCATAATTTTATTATCATTTCTCTGCATTATTTGAGCAGCTGTTTTTGAGCAGTTGTCATTACTGCAAATAAATAAATGCTCTAAATAGTAAATATTTATATTTGGAGTTTAGGGGAAATGTTGTCCATGGTTTATGAAATACAACATAAATATTTATTTCTCTGTAACTGATCATGCAGGGTGGTCTCTTTATTTTTTCCTTTTCTGTATATATATATATATATATATATATAGAGAGAGAGAGAGAGAGAGAGGGAAGAATAAACATTAGAGAGAGGTGGAGTATATATAGAGAGGGCAAGAGAAAGAGTGTATACATATACATATATACAGTATATATATATATAGAGAGAGAGAGAGAGGGGGAAAATAAACGTTAGAGAAAGGTGGAGAGTACATATATATATAGAGAGAGAGAGGGGAGGAGAATAAACATTAGAGAAAGGCGGAGTATATATATATATAGAGAGAATATATATATATAAATATATAAATATATATATATATATATAGAGAGAGATAGAGAGGGAGGGGAAAATAAACGTTAGAGAGAGGTGGAGAGTACATATATATAGAGAGAGAGAGAAAGAGAGAGAGAGAGTTTATATATATATAGAGAGAGAGGAAGAGAGAGAGAGGGAGGGAGAGAGAGTTTATATATATATATATATATAGAGAGAGAGAGAGAGAGAGAGAAAGAGAGAGAGGGAGGGGAAAATAAACGTTAGAGAGAGGTAGAGTATATGGAGGGGGAGAGAGAGTGAGAGAGAGAGAGAGTGAGAGAAAGAGAGAGAGAGGGAGGGAGAGAGAGAGAGAGAGGGAGGGGAAAATAAACGTTAGAGAGAGGTAGAGTATATGGAGGGGGAGAGAGAGAAAAGAGAGTTAGAGAGATGTGTGGGGAATGAAATGGGGGGGGGGGGGGGGGTTACAGTTGGCTGACCATGTCGCAGGTCAGGAGGAGTGAAGCTGCAGAGGGAAGAGAAGAGGAGGAGTGTGATGGGGGCAGGGGACTGTGAGCCAGACTGCAGAGAGGGACAAGGGCCATTAACCCTGAGATAGCAGCTGACCACCAGTCCCTGAGAGAGACACCCCATACTGTCTACATCTAAACTGAGCGGCTCAGTGTGTGTGTGTGTGTGTGTGTGTGTGGATACAGAGAGAGAGAGCTAACCAGTAGGAGTCTGACTGAGTGATAATCTGAGACCTAAAATAAGCGAAAATCTCACAATCACAGATTCTAATAAAAGAAGCAGTAAAATGTAGAAAAGCAAAAGAAAAACATACACTGTGTCCAAATATTTGTGGACACCCCTTCTAATGAATGCATTCAGCTACTTTAAGTTGCACCTATTGCTCACACAGATGTGCAAATACACACATACACACAGCCTGTCTGGTACCTGTAGAGAAGTACTGCCAATAGAATAGGACTCTCTGGAGCCAGGCGTGGGCTAGAGGGTATAAAGACCCCCAGCAGCATTGAGCTGTGGAGCAGTGGAAGAACTGTGTTCTCTGGAATGATGGTTGGTGCTCCATCCAATACTTGTGGGATGAGTTAGGAATTTATGAATGAGGTGGGATGGTGGTGACCTAAATCCTCATAGCAGAGCTCCTCCAAAATCTTCTCTGGACAGTAGAGACAGTTACTCCAACCAAAGCAGGATAAGCTCTTTTTAATACCCTTGACAACAAATAAGCAGGTGTCCCAATACTTTTGTGCTGTTGTGGCTGAAAGGCGTCTCTGATGGTTTTATACTTTGGGCTTTAAAGGAGGAAGTGGCTAGGATCTTGACCTTTCTCGCCAGTTGGCCAATCAGCGGATCCCTACATCATTAAGCCCTCCCACGGAATGGTTTTGTGGCCCAGAATGCAGTTAGCTAACAATGCTGAGAAAACCAGACCCAGTCGGTATGACAGTGCTCCATGCTGAACCGTGTCCGTGTGGAAAGGCTACCAGAATGGTCCCCTTAAACTGTAGTTGGATGAATGGACGTATTTGCCCATGTATCATATTATGTCATAGTTCATGCCTAGGATTACCCTAACTGGGCAAGTCAACCAGCTGGTTGACTTGCATATCTGCTTCCTGAATGGATCATCCTGGGGGGTGGGGGGGCTGAATAGTTGCCAAATGAGAATCCAGGAACACACTTTTACCAATAAATATTTTTGCAATTGTATTTCTTAGTGTCCAAAAGTTTGTAGACATCTGCTTATCTTCTGTAATCAGGGGATTCTGATGTCCTTTGCTGCAAAAATAGCATTTTCTCTTCCAGGAAGGATTTACACAGTAGATCTCAGATCATTGCTGTAAAGATTTAATTGTATTCATCAACGCAAGAGCATTAATGAGGTTAGGTACTGATGTTCAATGATTACCTCTGATTAGCTCCTCAAAAAAGAACTGAATGGAGCTCCATCACTTCAGAGACCACAGTCACACTTCTCCACAGTCTAATGCTGGGGAGCTTTGTACCCTTCTAAGCCATGTTTGGCATTGAGTACAGTGATCTTAAGCTCATGTGTGGCAGCTCCAGAGAGTCCCATTGTATTGACAATGCTTTTCTATGGAAATGATCCCTTAAAGTAGCTTAGCTACTCATTAGAAGTGGTGTCCGGATACTTTTGGACATGTAGTGTATGAAATATGAATACTACAGCACACAGCGACAGTCTGAGAACAAAACCCAGAGGACTGTGAGACGATGCCTGGACTGCCTCCCTGGCCGTGGGCCTTTTCGTTCTTTGCGGGCCGGTGCACTGGACCGTACTGGAGTCTGTACGGCAGCGCTTTGATGCAGTAGAGGGTCCGCTGAAGCATGGCTAGCTGCTCCTCGCGGCGGCAGGCTAGTGTAGGCGACTGTCAAGCTTCTCTCAAATGCAGAGAGACAGGGACAAAGACGGCTGCAGAGGCGGAAAGCTTTAGCCGGGTCCTGAGTCCTGATCCCGCCCCCTGCTAACTCCCACTGGCTACTTCCACTCCCCGATGGTGCAGCGTCTGCTAATCCAGGGAAAGTCCTTTCAACAAACAGCCTCAGAAATCTAGAGCTGTTCTTACATAATGGTTTATATGTGTTCATAAAGTTACCATTTGCTCTCATATATGGAAATTAGTTTGATTCACTTGTGATGTCACAACAACCCCATGACCTCATTTAGGAGTCGTCATCATGCCCAAATTAATAGGACTCTCCGGAGCAGATAAAACTATTGGCACCATGCTGCCTAATTCCAGGTGTGGGCTAGAGGGGTATAAAGCCCCCCAGCATTGAGCTGTGTAGCAGTGGAACTTGTACTTGTACATCCAGTGCTTGTGGGATGGGTTGGGGGTGGTGATAATTCAACATCCTGACCTTACT
Source organism: Salminus brasiliensis (assembly GCF_030463535.1). Lineage (NCBI taxonomy): Eukaryota > Metazoa > Chordata > Actinopteri > Characiformes > Bryconidae > Salminus > Salminus brasiliensis. The sequence goes on from NC_132878.1 coordinate 94,370,077, forward strand.
AATGCTTTTGTGGCTGAATTCAATCAAATTCTCACAGCAATGCTCCTCCAAAGTCTAGTAGAAAGCATTTTCCCTGGGCAGCAGAGACAGTTACTCCAATAAAAGCAGGATAAACAGTACACAAAACACAGAATAAGCAATGAATAAGCAGGTGTCCCTATACTTTTGTCCATATAGTGTATGCCCACCTATTTAGCTCCACCCATTCGGCCTACAGCAGTTTAGCCCTACCCAATCAGCCTATAGCAGTTTAGCCCTATCCAATCAGCCTATAGCAGTTTAGCCCTATCCAATCAGCCTATAGCAGTTTAGTCCTACCCAATCAGTCTATAGCAGTTTAGTCCTACCCAATCAGCCTATAGCAGTTTAGCCCTATCCAATCAGCCTATAGCAGTTTAGTCCTACCCAATCAGCCTATAGCAGTTTAGCCCTACCCAATCAGCCTATAGCAGTTTAGCCCTACCCAATCAGCCTACAGTCATTTGACTCTATCTATTCGGTCTACAGCAATGTAGCTCTGTTCATTAGGCCTACAGCAAAGTAGCTCCTCCCATTTGGCCTACAGCAAAGTAGCTCCTCCCATTTGGCCTACAGCAAAGTAGCTCCTCCCATTTGGCCTACAGCAGTCTATCCCCACCCTTTCACACTAGCATTAGTAGTTTTTAAGCCTGAACTGCTTTTGAATGGGGCCAAATAAAGGGCAGCCAATCAGAACGGAGGTCATTTACAAATATCAGTCTTAAGGGGACAGTAACAACCAAATGCCTGTTTATTTTAGGGGGAAAAAAAGTCAGAAAAATGGTCATATAAAAATGAATTGTCTGCTTTTGGGTCATAAATCCACACATACTTCATAAGTGGACCTCAGGGGCAGAACAGCATACTTAATTGTAGGACATGGGCCATGTAAAGGCAATGTGAAGGCCCTATCAAATAAGCACTGTTGCTCCCAGTGCGGATCGCTCCTGTGCAGGGTGGGTAAAGTACAAGTACTCAAGTATTGAGTTACTCTTAAGTAATAATTGCTCTTATGGACGGGAACAAGGGCTGATTTGGGACCGGGCTTGGAGAGTCTGGATGACAATAAGGAAAGGACAGGGCAGAGAAGTGGGCATATGCCAACCTGCAGGGGGACAGGGCAGACTCCCGAACCCCCCGCCTTGAGTGTCATCTGTCGTTGGCGGGAGGGCGAGGATGATGAGGTACAAAAGGAGGAAGGAGTATCCCCACAGGAGGAGCAGGAAGGATAAGAGTGAAGGTGAATGTCCTAATTTACCAAGATCTATGCAAATACGCTTTGTTCTTTGGTCATTAGTGGGTCAATTCAGCAGGTTGAAGAGCTGCAGAACAGTCTGGTCCATAAGTATGTGGACAGTGAGACAGTGTTTATAAACTACATCACCTCAATGGATTTGGAATGAAGCAGACTAGATGTGATGAAGTTGTAGACCTTTAGCTTTCATGCAAGTACTGTTTGAAACCACAGGATCAAAAGTAACTGGACAAACTAACACAGTTATGAATATAAGGAGTAATTTTATTCTTGGATGCAAATCCAAGCATGCTCAGTTGGTCCAGGGTCAGTTTTTAATGCAATTTCTTTGCATTAGGATGCTCCTGGGTTGCTGTTGTGGTATGCTTTGGGTCATTGTCCATCCGTACTGCAGAACTTGGTTACTTCTATCAGCAGCCACTTCATCTATAAACAGCAGTGACCCAGTTCCACTGGCGGCCATATATGCCCATGCCATAACTGTGCCTCCGCCATGTTTGACAGATGATGTGATATGCTTCGGGTCATTAAACACTTTCTTTCCTTCTCCATCTTCAAGCTAATCTAGGTTTTGTCTGTCCAATGACATTACAAACAGCTGATTTGGCAACTCCAAGCTAGCTTCTCTGGGGAAGTGGTGGCTCAGTGGTTAGCATGCCCATGTGCGCTAAGCTGCCACTGTTGGGCCCTGTTGACAAGACTTTTGACCCTCTCTGCTCCAGAGGTGCTGTAGCATTGCTGACCCTGTGCTCTAACCATGTCTTTCTAGGCTGGGATACTGTACAAGTATTATGGCAATAAGGTCAATAAATAAATACACAATGGACAAAAGTTTTTGGACACCTGCTTATTCATTGTTTCTACTGAAATCAAGTGTATTAAAAAGGGTTGACCCAGCTGTTGCTGGAGTAACTGTCTCTACTGTCCAGGGAAGAAGGCTTTCTACTACTTCTTTTTGGAGAAGAATTGTTGTGTGGATCTGATTGCATTCAGCGACAAGAGCATCAGCAAGGTCAGGATGTTGGATGGTGATCACCACCCCACCTCATCATCCCCACTTCCCCAACTCATCCCAAAAGTACTGGATGGAGCTCCATCATCCAGTGCCCCACAGCCCAATGATGGGGGGCTTTACACCCGTCTAGCCCACGCCTGGCATTAGACCTGGCATTGGGCCAATAGGTTCACGTTTATCTGCTCTGGAGAGTCCTATTCTATTGGCAATACTTCTGCTTCTACAAGGACTAGACAAGCTGTATGTGTGTCAGCAATGGGATGGGAATTAAAGTAGCTGAATGCATTCATTAGAAGGGGTGTCCACAAATATGTGGACATATAGTGTAACTGGAAACTGCATTTACTGTAACTTACTGTACTCTTACCTTTGGTTTGCTTTGGAAGTACCTCGTTCGACCTCATTTTAAACCATTCAACTGCCAGGAAACGGCAGGAAACAGGAAGTCGCCTTTGAAACCAGCATGGCGCACACGGAGCTGTAGTTGTTATTCACTCCGGAGATGTTATCAGCGCACAATGAATGTTTTATTATTTTTTTCATACTAAAACATATATATTGCACAAGAGAGAGTAATTATCTGATAATGAATCACCCCCGCCGCCACCCTAATAACTCGAGATCAGCCAAATCAGCGGAAGATCAGATAAATGCATTACCACTGTGCCGCTGAATACATTTACGCTCGGTCTCTATGGCAGCCGGATGTAAGCCGCTCCGCTGTTTGGAGCAGCCTGCGTGTCTCTTAACAGGCCGTGAGTCATGAGAGAGCCTCGTCGAGCGGCAAGACGTGGATCTTATACAGCACGGGGGAATAAAAGCCATCTCATTAGCAGCGATAAAGCGTTCAAGAATCTACACATAAGATGTGATGTCAGAACGGGCAAGTTCTGGCATGCTCCAGCATCTTGTAGCTTTAATAATTCAAACATTGGCTGTGGTTCCTTGCGTTCAGGCTCCAGGAGAACAAAATAGCAGACAGCCGAGATCCCTCGCTAAGAGGGCGCAGACGTTGTCTATTGTCGCGGCACAAATCAATCCGATTGTATTTTTATGGCGCTTTTTACAACAGCCAATGTTCCCAAGCCGCTTTCCAGGGAAGCAGGTCCAGACTCCTAATAAGAAACAGCATGAAAGACTCTCAGATACTCTGATTTCTGTAAACCGACAGACATTGCAGCACTGGCAGGAGAATCTGGATGTTTACCTTTAGGCTTCGATTCAAAAAGCTTTGATGTCCATCGCAAAAATGAGCCACAAAAGTCGTTAACATAGGTAAACATTAAAAACATCGCCTTCTTACAAAGCTATTAACAGCTCGACCAATCCTCTCTTCTCTCAGCCCCCCTCTCTCCACTCTTAGCAGAGGAGCCTACAAATTTTAGGGCTGTTATCTCTCACACAGAGACTGGCTCGGACTGCTTCTCCACAATTATAAAACTAGTCAAGGTTACGTAGCAATGATAATGAGGAACAGAACATTCTGAGAGAATTACAGGCCCTCTGAGACAATAGGCTTGTGCTCTCATATAGGAAAATGCCTATAGAATATTAGAGGAGTCTAACAACTTTCCGACAAGAGGCAGAAAAACTCTGTAAAAGCATGAAGACTTAAAAGAGAAGCTTTTTAAAAAAAACTCTCTAAGAACATAAGTAGGAAATGCTTACAGAACCAAGGATCAAAAGGAGGAACTCTCAAGGAAATACTTACAGAACCAGAGATCAAAAGACAAAACTATCTAAGATCAAAGAAACACTTATAGAACAAAGGATCAAAAGGAGGAACTCTCTTAGAAAACAGGAAAGAAATACATAAGGACAAAACACTTACAGAATCAAGGATCAAAAGGTGAAACTCTCTAAGAACAAAGAAACACTTACAGAACCAAAGATCAAAAGATGGAACTCTCAAGGAACATAAGGAAGAAATACATACAGAACCAGAGATCAAAAGAAGAAACTATCTAAGAACAAAGAAACACTTACAGAATCAAGGATCTAAAGGTGAAACTCTCTAAGAACAAAGAAACACTTACAGAACCAAGGATCAAAAGGTGAAACTCTCTAAGAACAAAGAAACACTCACAGAACCAAGAATCAAAAGGTGAAACTCTCTAAGAACAAAAACAAAACACTTACAGAACCAAAGATCAAAAGGAGGAACTCTCAAGGAACATAAGGACAAAATGCTTACAGAACCAAGAATCAAAAGGTGAAACTCTCTAAGAACCATCAAGAGGTTATTCACTCTTTAGAAGCCTGATGAAGAAACATAAAGATGCTCCCTAAAAGCATCAGAGAAAACCACTGAGAGGAACCAAGTCTCAAAGAGAATGCTCCTTAAAGCACGAGGAAGAACCACTGAGAGGAACCAAGTCTCAAAAGAAAAAAATAAAACATGAAGAAAAACATGCAGAGGAAACAAGTCCCCCAAGACCATACAGAACAAACACTGAGAGGAAACAGGGAAAACTGTCTCCATCACAGTCACAGTCTTGACTCATTATATTTACATCCACAAAAAAGTTACATAAACCCTGCCCACTGTGGAATGGTAAAATGTGACAGCGACGTCCAGAGAATATCCCCGCTGTCCAATGAGAAACATGTATCTCCAAAATGGCATCTTTACTCAACACTTACGGACCCAAGGATCAAAAGGTGAAACTCTCTAAGAACAAAGAAACACTTACAGAACCAAAGATCAAAAGGAGGAACTCTCTTAGAACATAAGGAAGAAATACTTACAGAACCAAGAATCAAAAGGTGAAACTCTCTAAGAACAAAAAAAACACTTACATAACTAAGGATCAAAAGGTGAAACTCTCTAAGAACATAAGGAAGAAATACGTACAGAACCAGAGATCAAAAGAATAAACTATCTAAGAACAAAGAAACACTTACATAACTAAGGATCAAAAGGTGAAACTCTCTAAGAACAAAGAAACACTTACAGAACCAAAGATCAAAAGGAGGAACTCTCTTAGAACGTAAGGAAGAAATACGTACAGAACCAGAGATCAAAAGAATAAACTAAGAACAAAGAAACACTTACATAACTAAGGATCAAAAGGTGAAACTCTCTGAGAACAAAGAAACACTTACAGAACCAAAGATCAAAAGGTAAAACTCTCTTAGAACCAACAAGAGGTTATTCACTCTTTAGAAGCCTGATGAAGATATAAAAGATATAAAAGATATAAAAGAGCCTGATGAAACATAAAGATGCCCCATAAAAGCATCAGAGAAAACACTGAAACCACAGAGAAGAACCACTGAGAAGAACCACTGAGAAGAACCCAGACTCAAAAGAAAAAGCTCCGCAAGAGCATGAGGAAATAACACTAGCATAAAAAAGAAACCAAGAAATCGAGAAACCACAAAGAGAACCCTAATACTCCAACACTATTGTAAATGTATGGCTGCAAAGGCTGCAAACGGCAGTCATACAAAGGCAGACTTAACCACACATCAGCTGAGGCTTGTATAGCTGATCGCTATAGAAGTCAGGCAGAAGATATGACTGTATTAAAAGGCCTCAGAGCCACCTCTGCACTCCTTCATTCCACACAGGGCATAGAAGCCTAACAGACAGGGGTATTGAAATGGGTGTCGCATGAATTAATATTTGACAAACTTGATGAGACGGATTAAGGGAATGAGGGTATTAGCGTGTATGCATGCAGTGCTGAGCGGTCCTCGGCCGCATGCAAGGATGCTCCACTTACTAAAGAGACTCACAGCGGTTATTCAGACATGAGAACCATGAAAAAAGCCTTCGCCTGGCTAATCAGCTGCATAACGATACGATGACGGGGGAGTGTTTGACCCTGGGGGGGAAGGGACGGATGTCGTCCTGCAGTCCTGCAGTCTTGTGGTCTCTGAATGGAGTTGTTGCTTTTTTAGCCTCTCTGAAAGCTTCTGTCTCTTCTCTGCACTGTTATTGCATTGCGTTTTATGTGCCACCGCTGTAGACAGAGGGTCAGAGGGACCAAGTCCTTGACAGGAGTGCTGAAGACACGTGCTACATTGTCCCTACGTAAACAAACCCAGATCTGGGAAATGTTCTACTCGCCTGAAAAGGTACAGTCAGTCTCCCTCTGCCTTCGACGGCAGCTCTATGAAGGGGAATGGAACCTTGAACGACATAAAATACCGTGTTCAAAAGCACACAAAAACTCCTTTTCAGGCCCACTTCAGTCTACCACTGGTAAAAATGCCCTAGAATGTGGAGTGTTTATCTGGGCAAAGTGGAAAAAGAAGAGTTGGGGCACGAAAATGATGAACCGTGAACTTCAAATGCTGCTGTCCCTCCATCAAAAGAACGTCCAGCAGAACCAGAACACAGCTGGAAAACAGGCCAATTCCAAAACCCCAAAACTGTGACATCACAGTCTTGACTCATTATATTTACACCCACAAAAAACGTACATAAACCCCGCCCACTACAGAACTGTGGAATGGTAAAATGTGACAGCGACGTCCAGAGAACATCCCCGCTGTCCAATGAGAAACATGTATCTCCAATATGGCATCTTTACTGGAGAAGGAAAAAAAACGTTCTCAACTTTCAATGGAAAATATAATTTTGGAGCGTTTCTATTGGTCAAGTCAAGTCAGATTTCTTTGTATAGCTGTTTACAACTGTTGTCGTCACAAAGCAGCTTTACATAATTAGTCATTAATAAAAGACAGCAAAAAAAGAAATAACGTAAGAAGATATGAAGGATCAAAGACCCCCAGTAAGCAGACCCCAACAGCGACAGTGGCAAGGAGAACCTCCCTCAGAGCAGGAGGAAGAAACCTTGGGAGGAACCAAGACTCACAAGGGGGACCCGACCCGTCCTCCTCTGATCAGAACTATTTATTAATTATTGATAAAACTGCTGTTGAAAACTGTTGAACTGCTCTGATCATAATCATAATAATAATAATAATAATAATTATGGTGTAGTATAATTTAATACAGTCATGACAGTGATGGTCAGTGTAATTATAGTTAATAGTGGTAATATTAATAGTGGCAGATAGTTACAAGTCCATTTAGGTTTTAACAGTAACCACATAGTAAGACCCTAGCAACCATCTCAGATATCTTGGCAACTGCTTAGCAACACCCTATTCAACACCTAAGATGATACAGCAACCACTTAGTATGACCCTAGCAACCCCCTTAGCCACCTTAGCTACTGCCTAGCCACACACTTTCAACCAGCTACAACACTACAGTAACCACCTAGTAATTCCCTAGCCATGACCTCAGATAGCTTAGCAACTGCATAGCAACACCCTATTTAACATCTAAGACACCACAGCAACCACCTACTAAGACCCTAGCAACCACCTTGGATCTCTTAGCATCTGCTTAGCTACACACTTTCAACCAGCTAAGCTACTACAGTAACCACATAACCACAGATACTAGCAACCATCTCGGAAGCCACCTATCCAACACCTAAGACACTACTGTAACCACCTAGGAAGACCCTAGCCATGACCTCAGATACCTTAGCAACTGCTTAGCAATACTCTATTCAACATCTAAGACACTACAACAACCACCTACTAAGACCCTAGCAACCACCTTGGATCTCTTAGTAACTGTTTAGACACACACTTTTTACAGCTAAGACATTACACTACCACTACACTACCACATGAACACAGACACTAGCAACCATCTCTGATACCTTAACAACCACCTGTCCAACACATAAGACACTAAAGTAACCACATAGTAATTCCCTAGCCACGACCTCAGATAGCTTAGCAACTGTGTAGCAACACCCTATTTAACATCTAAGACACCACAGCAACCACCTACTAAGACCCTAGCAACCACCTTGGATCTCTTAGCATCTGCTTAGCTACACACTTTCAACCAGCTAAGCTACAACAGTAACCACATAACCACAGATACTAGCAACCATCTCGGATACCATAGCAGCCACCTATCCAACACCTAAGACACTACTATAACCACCTAGGAAGACCCTAGCCATGACCTCAGATACCTTAGCAACTGCTTAGCAATACCCTATTCAACATCTAAGACACTACAACAACCACCTACTAAGACCCTAGCAACCACCTTGGATCTCTTAGCAACTGTTTAGCCACACACTTTTAACCAGCTAAGACATTACACTACCACTACACTACCACATGAACACAGACACTAGCAGCCATCTCTGATACCTTAACAACCACCTATCCAACACCTAAGACACTACTGTAACCACCTAGGAAGATCCTAGCCATGACCTCAGATAGCTTAGCAACCGCATAGCAACACCCTATTTAACATCTAAGACACCACAGCAACCACCTACTAAGACCCTAGCAACCACCTTGGATCTCTTAGCAACTGCTTAGCTACACACTTTCAACCAGCTAAGCTACAACAGTAACCACATAACCACAGATACTAGCAACCATCTCGGATACCATAGCAGCCACCTATCCAACACCTAAGACACTACTGTAACCACCTAGTAAGACCCTAGCCATGACCTCAGATACCTTAGCAACTGCTTAGCAACACTTTACTGTAACAGGCCATGCTGTTTGCCATTTAATTCCAAAAGCAGTAGAAATGCCCGTACCGCGACATGTTCTAGCTGTGACAGCTTAAGGCTACCGCACACCGGACGCGCCGCACCGCACAGTGTAGCGCCACGTGCAGACGGAACAAAGCGCAGCATGGAGCGCACCGCTGTGAGCATTTTGTGTTCAGCAGCCTTTAAGAATCGTGGCCTTTGTAAGTGTGAATTTCCCACCACATGTGATCTACCAGGGCTTTTTGTGGTCTTTTTCTGAGTTTAATAGCACTGCAATAGCACAAGTGCTGCATGGCTCACTGTGGTGCTCAGAGAAATTGAACAGTGCTGGAGTTCACAGAGTTCTGCTGCGAGTCAGTGTTTGGTGCTGCCGCTGGCGTGTGGCCCCTCATTAAAACTATGGCTCATCTTAAATGTTGAACCATGTTTTGTGAAAAATCCTTTGGATGGAAGTGTATCCTTCCCCATACTTACGCTTGTCAACTTCACTTCATTTACATTAGTGTTATAAACTAATTTAATATGCATATTAGCATTAGCTGTAAAGGAGCAGTGAACACAGCAACACTGCAATGATTTCTTAATGGAAAGCCCACCTTCACCTGATCATGCTCCCCACATACTCTACAGATTCCTCTTGATAGAAGGTGCTGAACACTCCGACATTTAATTATATATAGAAATTGAAATGATAAATATGCACACTTTTGTTGCTGTAAGGATAGATGGGGTGGAGTAATGGGGCATTGAGGAGATGTATTGGAGTAACAGGCATTGAGGAGGCAGGTTGGAGTAACAGGGCGTTGAGCGGATGGGATGGAGTAATGGGGCATTAAGGTGAGGAGGTGGAGTAATGGGGCATTAAGTAAAGGGGGTGGGGTACTGGGGAATTGAGGAGATGGGGGGATAACAGGGCGTTGGTGAGATGGAGTGGAGTAATAGAGCGTTGAGGGGATGGGGTGGAGTAGTGGGGTGTTGATGCAATGGGATGGAATAATAAGGAGTTGAGATGGAGTAATGGGGCATTAAGGAAAGGGGGTGGAGTACTGAGGAATTAAGGAGATGGGGTGGAGTAACAGGGCATTGGGGAGATGGCTGTTGAGAAGATGCGGTGGAGCAATGGAGGGTTGATGGGATAGGGTGGAGCAAGATAAGGAGATGGGGTGGAGTAATGTGTGTTGAGGAGATGGATTGGAGTAATAGGCGTTGAGAAGATGGGGTGGCTTAACGGGGCGTTGAGGAGGCAGGATGGAGTAACAAGGCATTGAGAAGATAGGATGGAGTAATGGGGTGTTGAGGAGATGCGGTGGAGTAACGGGGCATTAAGGTGAGGAAGTACTGGGGAATTGAGGATATGGGGTGGAGTAACAGGGCATTGGGGGAGATTCTGGAGCATTGAGGAGATGGATTGGGGTGGAGTACTGGGGTGTTGAGGAGATGGGGTGGAGTAATGGGGCATTGAGGAGATGGGGTGGAGTAATGGGGTGTTGAGGAGATGGGATGGAGTAATGGGGCATTAAGGTGAAGAATTACTGGGGAATTGAGGGGATAGGGTGGAGTAATGGGGGATTGGGGAGATGGAGTGGAGGACTGGGGCGTTGAGGAGATGGGGTGAAGTACTGGGGCATTAAGTTGAGGATGTACTGAGGAATTAAGGATAAGGGGTGGAGTAACAGGTCATTGGGGAGATTCTGGAGCGTTCTGGAGCGTTAAGGAGATGGATTGGGGTGGAGTACTGGGGTGTTGAGGAGATGGGGTGGAGTACTGGGGTGCTAAAGAGAATCTCATCCAGACTGACAGGAGATCAGTGTAAAACTAGGCCCTTCTTAATTAGTAAGAAAACGGAGAGAAAATCTACAAAGGCTTTAACATGAAAAAACACGTTCAGTTATGTGTATCCAAACTTTCGACTGCTTGCGTACATGGGGGTTTATTTGCAGGAGCTAACTAGAGAGACAAACCCCAGCGGAGGGCAGCGGAGGACATCTGTGGCTGCGTCATTTGGGACCCATACGGCACTGGACAGCCTGAAACAGCTCATGCACGTAGCCTGGCACGGCCAGCCTCCCTGCACTCCAGCTGGCCGCCTGCTCCGACTCTGAAGAGGCTTACGCCCTGCTCTGCATCATGTGGGCCTTAATTGGGTTTGACTGGACAGATCTGGCCTACCTGGAGGTCTGTTCGGAGGCTGGAGCCAGCGAGCCACACGCTAGCTACAGGTGCAGCTGATGCCCGGAGGATGCTGGTTAGAGCCGGTTAGGTCCTTTCCCGTGCGGGCAAGGTCCAAGTTTCAAGGTACTTGGTGGTCTGTGGAGGGGAACTGTGGAGGGTCCAGCATCAGGGGAGGTTGCAGCAGTGATTGGCTAAGGCTTTGTCCTCAAATCCTACATATTTTAATGCTTTTCCTGCACGGATGTGCCTCATCCTATCGGCTAATCAGCTAAAGTTTGAGGCCTTCTTTAAAGTGAAATTCCACCATTTATTTTTAGTAATTTTTAATTTTAGAGTTAAGAAAGTATCAGATGTTTGGTGGAGGAGGAGCCTGAAGCTCATCTTTCTAAACTAATATCCTAGAAATGTCCATGTCTACCTTCCATGTCCAGTGACTAAGGTGCTAAAACTGGTTGCAATAGAGTTGCTAAGTTGTTGCAATTGCATCCCTGATGGTTGCTATAAGGTTGCTAGGCAGTTGCCAATGCTGTTATTATAATTGATTGCAATGCTATGGTGCCCTGGGTATCATTCCTTTGGTATCCCACATGGTTTATTTCAAAGGGAAAAATCTGACGAGAAGAAAACAGTTCCCACATGGAAACCACAAGCCCACCAAGGACCAAGGACCCCGTCAGCCCGGACCAAGAGCCAAGATTAGGAACCAGCGAAGGAACAGCATGGCAGTCTTGAACGGATGGTGGTGCTCCATCCAGTACATTTGGGTAGGATGGGTTGATGGGGAGTTGAGGATGATGAGGTGGAGTGGTGATCATCCAGCATCCTGATCTCACTAATGCTCTTGTCACTGGATGCAATCAAATTCTCACAGCAATGCTTCTCCATAATGTAGTAGAAAGCCTTGTTCCTTGGACAGTAGACTCTTTTTTTAAAGCCCAGGATCGCTACCACTGTGGTTAGCATCACTACCGCTTTGTTAGCATTTCTATTATGGCGTTAGCATCGATATCGCAGCATTAGCATTGCTATGGTTATGTTAGCATGGTTACTGTGGCGTTACTATCACTATCAGGGTGTTAGCATTGCTGCTGTTGTGACTGCTGGCCTTACACAGCATTGCTACCACCCCACCCAGCAACACCAGCATTAGCATTAGCATCATTACCACTTCGTTAACATCGCTACGGTGACGGCCACCAGTCTCGTCCAGCATCACTGCTGCTGTGTTTTCAGCGCTATCGCTGCGCTAATGTCGCCCTGCGTTGCTACCTTGACGTTAGTTACATGTTCATGAGGTCCTGGGTCCTTCACATCTATCTAAATATGTGGTCCTGAGGGCAAGGGTTGGCTCCTTTACCAGGCAGGGTCACATGATATGGTTTATGATTCATAACAGAGGTCATTTCATGCCACAATAAAGAGCCGATATTTTGGTCCCAACCTCCCCATTGTTGAAATGCTATTGGCGATTCTAGGCAACCAGTGGCGGCCTGGCAAAACTAGGCCTGCCTGGTTTTCCTTGTTACAGTCATAGCTTGTGTGTTGTCATGTCCAATGTCCTGCAAAAGTCCTGAAGAATGCCTTCCTAAAGCCCTGGGAACCTGTTGGAGGAAAGCAAGGAGATGATTCTGGTTGTAAAGCCAAGCCTGTGAGCTTCAGCTGTCAGCTGTTTATCAGTGCTAGTTTCTTCAGCTAAAACAATGACGAAAATCCTCATTCGTGACATGATATGTGGTGACTAAGACGATGACAGGAACCTGCAGGGGGGAAAAGCTGCATGGGGGACTAAAAGGATGAGTAATGCATGCAACATTTTCTTCTTACAAAATATGACAAAACTCAAATGCCACAGTTACATAAGCAGACGGTAGGCGACAGGCCTGTACGCTACTAAGCTAGTTAGTCTTTCTAATCCAAATCCTGAAGTGGAAGAGAAAGCTTAAGATGGAGGTTCTCAACCCTGGCTGATTTAAGGCTGAGTCTTCAATATTGGGCCCTTTTCACCATCTTTTCTACCAAGTTTTGAGAAATTGAATTAGCAAAAAGGCCTTTCTTCCTGCCGCTCCACCAGCCAGACCTGCAGCTCCAAGTCCTATATCATGGATTGGACCCTAGATCCTAGATCATGGATTTCCTATACCTTCTGTCCTACCACAACTCCACAGCTAGTACACTGTTAAAAGTATAAGTTCTCTGAGGAACGTTAGGAGGTTCTTCAGTTTTAAACTGTGGAGGAACCTCATACGGTGCTTTGAGGGCTTTTATAAGAAAAAGGTTCCTTGAAGGTTCCCCAAAGCACCTTCAAGCACCTCAAAGTTCCTCCACAGTTTCAAACTAAAGAACCTCCAATAAATCCTCAAGAAACTTATACATTCAATACTGAATCAGGGGCGCTGTCATATGGGGTGGGGGTGGTCTTAGGATGATTCCAACAATCCTGTTACTATCAGGTGCCCAAAAAATGTATTAACTGGGTATTTTGGCCCAGTTCAGTGGCCCAGTGTAATTACTTTTTTTATGGGGCCCAAAAGAATGAACCTATTGGCACCATGCTGCTTAATGCCAGGCGTGGGCTAGAGGGGTATAAAGCCCCCCTGCAGCAGCATTGAGCTGTGGAGCAGTGGAAGAAATGCTGTGTTCTCTGGTATGATGGATGGTCCAATACTCCAGGACCTCTATATTTGTAGACCTTTCCACTATATCAGTCTAATATCAGGGTCTTGTGAAGACCCAAATGAGCTCCAGTCCTATGACACACTGTTGCTAAACAGTTTCTATGGTATCCCAGGTGGTTGCTAAGTGGTTGCTATGCAGTTGCTGGGTGGTTGCTATGTTTGCTGTCCCAAGTAGTGACTATGTATGCTGTCCCAAGTGCTTGCTTGGCCATTGCTATTGTATTCCTGGTGGTTGGTGGGTGCTTACTATGTAGTTGTTGCTAACTGCTTAGTTTCTAAGTAGTTGCTGTGGTATCCCAGGTGGTTGCTGAGACACCTTTTGGACAGAGTTTGGAGTAAAACTAAAGACTAACATTAAATGGGCTACTGTATTAATGATCCTCTACCCACCCAGCGGCATAGCGACCACTTAGGATGCCATATTAAGGTACAGGATACAGGGTAAACTAGCGCCTCCTGAGTTGACCTCAGCCGAACGCTAAACTATGCAAGGGAGGGGAACTCCAGGACCTCTATATTTGTAGAACTTGCAGTACTTGCACTTGCAGTACTGCCCAGCTCGTTATCTCTTATGTGTCTAAAGCAGTCGTGTGAAGACCTAAATGAGCTCCAGTCCTATAGACCTGACCAGACCTGCTCTGCACAGTCCCCTATATTCCTGGATCCTGCTCTAACAACCCTGATTCAGCCTTTTCAGGAAGGACTTGATCACTAGCTAATGATGTGAGTCAGGTGGAGGGAAACATCACTGTACACTGGAGTCAGGAAACACTGATATAAACACTGTGCAGCGCTAAGCAAATGAGCTCATTATGAAGACATGCAGCAGTTTATGATTGCAGAAGCCAGCAGTAGAGCACAGTTGTTCTTATTAGACGTACAATACTGTGCAAAAGTTGGAGAACACCCTCCGTTTACTAAATTCACAGTTATAATGATGGTTAAGTACAAGCTCTTCATTTTTAAGAGACGCCTCTCTGAAGATTAGGTATAATTATTAAATATTTTAGGTATTATTTTACAGTTTAAAAAATGCATTTGCTAAGTGGTTGCTATGGGGTTGCTAGGTGGTTGCCATGCTTTTCCAACTGATTGCAACGCTGTGGTATCTTAGGTGGATACAGTTGGGTTGTTTGGCATGTACCATAGTGTTCCAAGTGCTTGCTATGGTGTTGATAAGCAGCTGGTGGTTGCTAGGGGTTAGCTAGGTGACTGCTTTGCTGTTTCAAGTGGTTGCTATTGTGTTTATAAGCAGCTACTGTAGTATCCCAGAGGTGGCTGCTATGTGAGTGCTAAGCAGGTGATGTGCTGCTCCAAGTGGTTGCTAAGGTTTAGCTAGGTGACTGCTATGCTGTTTCAAGTGGTTGCTATTGTGTTTATAAGCAGCTACTGTAGTATCCCAGAGGTGGCTGCTATGTGAGTGCTAAGCAGGTGATGTGCTGCTCCAAGTGGTTGCTAAGGTTTAGCTAGGTGACTGCTATGCTGTTTCAAGTGGTTGCTATGATGTTGATAAGCAGCTACTGTAGTATCCCAGAGGTGGCTGCTATGTAGGTGCTAAGCAGGTGCAGTGCTGTTCCAAGTGGTTGCTAGGGTTTAGCTAGTGACTGCTTTGCTGTTCCAAGTGGTTGCTATGGTGTTGATAAGCAGCTACTGTAGTATCCCAGAGGTGGCTGCTATGTGAGTGCTAAGCAGGTGATGTGCTGCTCCAAGTGGTTGCTAAGGTTTAGCTAGGTGACTGCTATGCTGTTTCAAGTGGTTGCTATGATGTTGATAAGCAGCTACTGTAGTATCCCAGAGGTGGCTGCTATGTAGGTGCTAAGCAGGTGCAGTGCTGTTCCAAGTGGTTGCTAAGGTTTGACTAGGTGACTGCTATGCTGTTTCAAGTGGTTGCTATGATGTTGATAAGCAGCTACCGTAGTATCCCAGAGGTGGCTGCTATGTGAGTGCTAAGCAGGTGCAGTGCTGTTCCAAGTGGTTGCTAGGGTTTAGCTAAGTGGCTGCTACAGTGTTGCTAGGATGTTGCTAATTAGTGGCCATATTGTAGCATGATGTCTTATAGCATGATGTTGCTAGAAGGCTGATGGAGTGCTACTAACTCGTTGCTATGTCATGTCTGGTGGTTACTTTGCTTTTCAAGGTGGTTTCTCTGGTATCCCACAAGATCCATGAGATTTTTTTTTTTTGCAAACCACAGTTACTAACAAGAATGTTAGTTTTCTGAAGGATTTCAGAAAATGCACAGCCAACAGAATTCATTGGTGGTTGCTGAGGTGTTACTAGGTGGTTGTTATGGAGTTGCTAAGTAGTTGCTATGGTGCTTCTAGACTATTGTTATGCTGTTCCAAGTGGTTGGCATGCTGTTGCTAAACAGTTTCCATGGTATCCCAGGTGGTTGCTATGTGGTTGCTATGCTGTTTCAAGTGGTTGTTATGAAGTTACTAAGTGGTTGCTACTTAAGTATTTGCTATGCTGTTGCTGAGAAATTGCTGTGGTATTCCACCTGCTTGGTAGGTGGTTGCTATGCAGTTGTTGCTAACTGCTTCATTTCTAAGCAGTTGCTGTGATATCCCAGGTGGTTGCTGAGACACCTTTTAGACAAAGTTTAGAGTAACACTAAACAGTAGTTTTAAGATGAGGCCCAAAATGAAATGGTCTACCACATAAACGATCCTCTACTTACCCAGCGACATAGCGACCACTTAGGATACCATATCAACCACTAAGCAACAGCATAGCAACCACATGTTGAAGATTTGTCCTTTATTGTTCTCTTTTTCTCTTGAAGCTTTTTGTTAAAAAAAAAAAGGCAGGTATTTTCCTGAAAGGGTCGTGATCACTGAGTGTGGTGAAGAGGCTGCAAGGCTGGGTCACAGAGCCCTCAGTGTGTGTGTGTGTGTGTGTGAGGAAGATACGGAGCATAAAGGCCTTGGCTCTTCTCCAAGTGCTTACTTCACCCAACCTGCTCAGCGTATTCAACAAAAGCTCTGGAAATAGGCCGCCATCATAATATTGACATTTCAGTAGTCATTTTTATCGTGGGCCACGGACATTTCATAGATTTTTATGAAAGGATTCATGCGAGTGCTTCTGTTTTATTTATACAGAAATATGAAATTCCGAAAGTGTGTCCAACTACGGCTTTTATAGATTTCTGAAAGTTTGGCCCCGCTGCTTTTAAATCACATCTTAAATATTGTGTTTACAGAATGAATGAACTGCACTATAGACAGTGGATATCCTATATATTGGATTAGAAGGTCCTCCCAGGGGTTCCTGAGTGGTGCAGCCATCTAGGCGTGACTCTGTCTTCTGGAGATCCTACAGCCGTCAGTAGGATGGCTCCCCTCTCCCTCCCCAGCACTCTGTACTATTCTAATCAGCCAGAAAAAATGTTGGTAAGCGTTGCTATGGTATTACGTGGTTGGTGTGGCGCAACAGATAAAACCACTAGCTACCAGTGAGCTATTACACCATGTTGGAGACCAGGGTTCGATTCCCAGTCTGGGTGTGCTACATCAATAAGAGTCCTTGGGAAGACTCCTAACCCTGCATTGGCCCTCCTCTGTAATATGAGCAACCATGTAAGTCACTCTGGATAAGAGCGTCAGCTAAATGCCTTAAATATAAATATATTACCACTGCTAATACTGCTACTACTACTATTACTGCTACTGCTACTGCTACTGCTACTACTACTACTACTATTACTGCTACTACTACCACTACTACTACTGCTACTACTACTGCCACTACTGCTACTACTGCTACTACTATTACTGCTACTACTACTGCCACTACTACTACTACTGCCACTACTACTACTATTACTACTACTACTACTACTGCTACTACTACTACTGCTACTACTACTACTACTATTACTGCTACTACTACTATTACTGCTACTACTACTACTACTATTACTGCCACTACTACTACTATTACTACTACTACTATTAATGCTACTACTACTACTGCTACTACTACTATTACTGCTACTACTACTACTACTACTTCTACTAGTAGTAATACTATATATATATATATATATATATATATATATATTGTTTCTGTGGCACAAAAGCAGTGTCAGTATGTGAATATATATCTGTATGTAAGTTTATTTTTAAAATGTAATTATAAATTATTATATTTTTGTCACGCCAATTAAACACCCCAGCCAAACATAACGAGTCCTCTCCTCAGTCTACACACTGAACTCATTGAAATGGAAATTCATGCATATATATATTTCATGCGTGAGGTCGGCCTTCACATGCTCTCATTCTGTCTCGCCTCAGGATGGAGAGCAGAAGCAGTGTGTGTGCTCTAAAGCCATGTGGCAGTGGCATCGCCGCCAGAGGGGTCACAGTCCTCAGGCATGTTGAATCCACTGCTGCTGAGGCCTGAACCACAAAGAGCCTGGGACGACCAAGCAACACTGCCTCAGAAACGCTTCGTATGAAGGACAGCCTGTGTGTTCAAACACTGTCAGTGCAGTTTCAGAAGCGAGAGCGAGCTGCACTTCTAGATGCATTATTTTCACTTGTGGCTGAGAAAAGTCTCAAAAGCATGAGGCTTTCAGTTCAGACCACACGTGTGTTTATGACTATAGTTAAAACAACAACAACAATAATGATAGTAAATAATAGGTACCTTTTCTTGAAGGTTCCTCAAAGCACCTTAAAAGGTTCCTCTACAGTTTCAAACTGAAGAAGTTCCTCAAGGATTTTATAATTTTAACAGTGTAGAACCTTCGACACTGGTACATCGACAGTGACCCTCAATTTCTAATGTAGATGAGCATTTACAATAAACAGGGATTAAAAGATTAAGTAATAAAGCCTAAACTAAAAAAAAAAATTAAAACAAATTAAAAAGAAATTTAATTAAACAATAAATAAGTTAAAAAAAGTATAATAATTAAAATTAAAATACAAATAATCTATATAGTCTCTTATCTAAAGCAATCTAATAAAAGATTAAGAAATGATCAAAGAAACAAATTAAGCTTTAATTACAAATATATTTAAAAAAATAATAAAGAGAACTAGTAAACAAAACAAATGATTGGAAACATAAGATTTAAAATTAAGCTCAACTTTTAATTGAAAGTTAAAATAACGGAAACAATGATGTAATAAAAATTATAATAAGAAGAAAAAAGAAGAAGAAGAACTAAGAAGAAATAAACAAATAATAAATCAGAATCAGAATCTCTTTATTTCACCAAGTATGTTACACATACAAGGAATTTGTCTTGGTGAGAGCAACACGTATGACAAGTAACAAAAAAACACAGAACAGTATAAAACTAAAGGACTTTATAGTATTAAACTAAAGGACAATTACACTAAACAATAAATAGGGTACAGGTAACAAAGAGCTGAAGAAGCTGAGAGATGTGAAACAGATTTAGTTTAAAAATATTATATATAGAAAGTTACAGATGACCTGAATATTTACAGAAAGAGAGAGAACATCTGTACAGGTGTGCAAATAGACATAGTGCAAATATCAGAGTGCAAATAGCTGTTCAGTCCGGTTTGGTACAGTTTAGTTGTATGTTTTGAGGTTTACAGTGGGAGGTGTCCACTGTGGTTGAGGAGCGCTACAGCTCTGGGGAAGAAGCTGTTAGCATGGCGTGTTGTGCTGGTTTTGATGGAACGCAGTCTTCTACCAGAGGGGAGTGTCTGGAAGAGGAGGTGTCCAGGATGTGAGGGGTCAAATGTAATTTTGCCAGCACACTTCCTCACCCTGCTGGTGTAGATCTGCTGAAGTGATGGCAGGTTACATCCAATGATCCTCTCTGCTGTCCTGATGATGCGCTGGAGTTTGGCTAAAACTATAACAATAACAAATTAATAAAAAAATAATAAAAACAAAACAAATGAAGCAGTAAAATGTGATTAAATCAGTTACAGACAGGGTGGAATTAAAAAAGTTTAGAAATTAAAACATTTTTCCTTGTGTAATTATTTTTTTGTATAATAATTTTTCAAAGACACTAGGACAACATTGTCCTCAAAATCATACTTAAAACTGCTTCCAAGTATGTAGATTTTTAAGTACACTCATTTTTGTATGCAGTATGTAGATATTGACTCAAATTTGATACTTTTATTTTAATAATTCTTCATAGGTACCGTATATTCAAAGAGTACTATTACTTATTATAGCGCAATCGCTTTCTATGGAGCCTTTTTCATTTAGAACAGCTTCACCAAACAAACACAGGGTTTCATAGAAATATGATATGAACACGTAACAGTGGATTAGTATGGGATTCCTCTACATTCTCTTTTGCAAATGTCCATAAACTCATCTCATTCCAGAGCACTTCTTCTCTAAAGTCATTCAGAGTCAGGGTTTGGTATGAAATGCTTCACTGTAAAGAAACGTATTGACTCAGATTTCTTTACAGTGGTGGTGAATGGCACCAGACTTCGGTCGCCATAACTAGAACACAAATATAGCCACTTTATTTACTATCCAAACCCACCAGTGAACCTACACAAGTTTTCATCATTAATTAATCTAATAGCATGTATCCCTCCACCATGAATGGGTCTTTTAAAACATGTTGTAAACATTCATTCTTCTCAGAACTGTGGTAAATCATTGTCTCGGGCATCAGGCAGTGTATTCATAACCATTTAGTATACTAACTTTCTGTTAGGGAGCTTTTAAAGGCGCTAAACACGTAACACAGCCGTCTGGTTCCATTCACCACCACTGTGAACATTGCTTACTGGATCAGTTTCTCTGGACTGGAGTGTTTCACACCAAAATCAGTTTGGGTAACTTTGTCAGGATATTAACCGTGTTATTGTGCAGAAATTTGAAAAGGTAATGAAGTTCCCCTTTAATATATAAACACAGTGGGAAACACAGGGGACTGTATGTAGATTTACTGCAGGAATACAGTTATCCTGATGAAATGTCTGGATGAATTAGACCACAGCCATTCAGTAAATGTCTCAGGATGTGTTTGTTCACATCATTTAATCAGGACCTAAAATACCCCCCCCCCCCATCCCAATTTACCCTACATGCACCTCTACCATCCCATTTAAGTACTATAGTAAAATGTAAGCAATGACTCTCTAGCTTTCTAAGGCTTAAGTGATTTGACTTAATTGCGCTCGTTTAAGCGCTGCAGACGTGATGAATTGAGGACAAACACTTTTCGCAAAGTGAAGGCTGTATAACAAGCTGGGACCGAGTGCCATTAATGGCATTTTTTCTGGGGGGGCTGGAGGGGGGATTGTTCCAAGGTCCAGGGGGGCCTGCTGGCTTCACTGCTGCTGCCAAGGTCTACGGTATTGGTGGAAAAACAGGGCCGAAACAGCAGGCCCAGCTTCGCCTCCCTCTTTCAAGGACGTCCAGAGGTCGGCGGGCCCATTCACACACCAATTTACATTGATCAGCTTCCTCCACCGCGCCCTGCGGTGTTTATCCAGCGCGCTTTTCACCGCAAACCAACTATAAATCACCCAAGCTCCGATTCTGAATGTGGGGAGAAGAAATAGCACAGCTCTCCTGGGGTAACAGAGAGGGAAAAAAGGGACGTTTGGCTTATTTTTTTCTCATATCTCTATAAAGTCAGTATTTGATGTTATTTATTTCTTATGTGATGCACTTATATCGTAAAGAAGATCAAAGCTTGCTTTATTCCAGAAACGGTCCGCCAGCCGATCCCAGTGGTCATGTGGAATTACCATAACTACACGGATAAGGAACGGTTGAAAAACTGCATCTGACGCTGTGTTTCAGACGCACTCGTCCGCCGGGCTGTTTGTTTTCGCTGCCTTGATGGTCTTATGGTGGTGGGTTTAATGGGAGAAATCTGGATAATTAGCACCTTCATTAGGCCTCACCTTCGGAGCGCTGAAGGAGTCATGCTTGGCTGGACAGCAACACCTGCTAGAACAATGACTTTTCCGATTTTCCAGAACCACACCCCCCCCCCCCCCACACACACATAGGTTTCAAATATGACATATATTACACTATATACAACATATACTACATCAATCAGCCATAACATTAGTACCACTGAACAGTGAAAGTGAAAAACCCAAGTATCTTCATCTACAGTCGCTTCGTCTGTCAAGGGGTGAGTTCTTGAAGGTCAAGTGTATCAGAATCTGAGACACTTAGACCACACTAGGCCAAACTGGGTCAGAACATCTCCAAAACAGCAGGCAGGTCTGGTGGGGTGCGGTCCGGTATGCCTTCTCTTTGTCTTTGGTCAGTGCATACCAAAAGTGCTCTACAAAAGGACAACCGGTGAACTGGCAACAGGTGCCAGATACCATAGAACACCATCAGAGGTCCTAGATCTGTTGTGGGGACACAAGAGGGACCTACTCAACATTAGGCATTAGGTGGTACTAATGATATGGCTGGTCAGTGTATATTTGTCGCAAATATGGGACATATGGGCAGTCCCAGTAGTCCAGCAGGATATCACCAGTAACACAGCATCACTGGGCAGCTCAACACGCTTGGAGGAGAACACTGACTCCAGTCCTGTAACACTGGGGGGAGGAGTATGTGTGTGTGTGTATGTGTGACTGGAGTCCAGCTGGTTCCACCATTCAGGTCCTCTAGTCCAGGTGGCCAGCAGAAGGTTCCTGTTCCAGCATCGCCCCTCATTCCACGTCCAGGCACAACGAGCCGAGCCCAGAGCCAGCGCAGCACAGCACGAGCCTGCAAATCCATGCTAACGAGTACCGAGCTGTGATGCGAATGTGTTCACTCGCTAAACTGCAGAGCGGAGCGCTCAGCCAGAGCACACAAGGCTTTCCTGGACGCCAACCTGGTCGGCTCTGTACGTGTGTGTGTGTGTGTGTGTGTCTGTGTGTCTGTGTGTTTTTGCTCCAAGCCTGTGATCTCTCAGGCTGGCTCACGGCATATGTTTCACCATGAATGAGGGCGAGAGAGAGAGAGACACAGAGAGAGAGACAGAGAGAGAGAGGGCCAAACTGCTCTCCATTTGTCTGACCATGAACACCTATTCACTGATTAAAACTGAAAGGGCCACAGAGGCCTGAGACTGAATGGAAGTGAGTCGTTTGTTTGACTGCGATTCACTGACTCACAGACTGAACCTTTCGGAGACGGGAGCTATTATTGCCATTTTGCTGCACATTTGAGGAAGGTTATGTAATTATTCAAATGTAATTACACCATTAATTACATTATTCTTTACATAATGAGTAACATTTACCTTCCTTTTTCACCCTATATCAACATCCTCACCTCGGCGTTTTACAGGCCCGTCCATTCTGACGTCAAACGTCTTACATCTAATGTGACTCCATCACAAAACAACACCATGGCAACCACCTGGGATACCATAGCAGACACCTAGTAGTACTATGTCAAACACCTGGCAACCACTAAACAACTCAGTAGAAACCATCAATACTATTAAGCCACCGCTAACACTCCATCCAATACATTTGGCAACTATATCTAATGTAACTCCATCCGTGTGCTTATTTGTTTTACACTATATGTCCAAATACTTGTGGACACCCCTTCTAATACATGTATTATGCAGCTACTTTAATGGTTGCACCCATTGCTGACACACACACAGCTTGTCTAGTCGTTTATAGAAGTATTGCCAATAGAATAGGACTCCCTGGAGCAGATAAATATGGAGCTATTGGCACCATGCTGCCTAATCTATGTAATCTAATCTAATGTTTACCTTAATCTAATCTAGTCTAATATAATGTAACCTAATATAACCTACTGTAATGTAATCTAATCTATTTTTGTAATCTAATCTAATGTGACCTAATCCTACCGAATAAAATGTAAACAATGTAGCCTAATCTAATCTAGTCTAATCTCTCTAATCTCTACCTAATAAAATGTAACCCAATATAACCTAATAAAATGTAACCCAATCAAGTCTAATTTAACCTAACCTAATAAAATGTAACCCATTATAACTTCCAATCTTGCAATCTAGTCTAATCTTAAGTAGCATAATCTAACCTAATAAAATCTTTAATGTAATGTAACCTAATCTAATGAAACCTAACAGAACCTGATGTAATGTAATCCAATCTAATTTAATTGTGTGTAATTTAATATAATGTGACCTAATCCTACCTAATAAAATGTAAACAATGTAGCCTAATCTAATCTAGTCTAATCTAATGTTACCTAATAAAATGTAACCCAATATAACCTTATGTCATGTAACCTAGTGAAGTCTAATTTTGCCTAACCTAATAAAATGTAACCCGTTATAACTTAATGCAATCTAGTCTAATCTTAAGTAACATAATCTAACCTAATACAATCTTTAATGTAATGTAACCTAATCTAATGAAACCTAATAGAACCTAATGTAATGTAATCCAATCTAATTTAATTGTGTGTGATCTAATATAATATTGTACAATTTTATTTCATCTAATCTAACATAACTTAATATAACCTAATAAAATGTAACCAGATATAACCTAATGTAATGTAACCTAATCAAGCCTAATCTCAACTAATGTAAAATAATCTAACCTAATGTAAGCTAATTTTGTAATTAGGTAAAATGTAATTTATAATTGTAAAATAATATAATCTAAGGTAGCAAAACGTAATGTTACCGAATGTAATCTAATGTTATGTAATGTAATCTTATGCAATCTAATCTAATGTATGATAATCTTACTTAATATAATTACATCTATTAAAATACAATGTAATCTAATGTAATACCAATTTAATGCTATCTAATCTAATGTAACCTAATCAAAACTAATCTAATCTGATCTAATCCAAACGAAATGTGATCTGATTGAATCTAATCTGATCTAAAGCAACCTTATCTAATGTAACCTAATCTAATCTGATCTAATGTAACCTAATCTAATCTGATCTAATGTAACCTAATCTAATGTAACCTAATCTAATCTGATCTAATGTAACCTAATCTAGTCTGATCTAATGTAACCTAATCGAATGTAACCTAATCTAATCTGATCTAATCTAATCTGATCTAATTTAATCTAATCTAATCTAATTCACTCTGCTTTGATCTGATCTAATACATTTGACCATGAATGTGGTAACAGATTTTCTTCAGGTGTGTTAATGAGCACAGTTACAGTTACATTTCTGCTTTCTGCACCAAGATGCTTGATTTTTTAAAAGTTTGACCCTTTGGCCTCATATGAGGACATTGTTTTTAGACTAGGGTTAATGTTTATACTTGTTAGATCCTACTAATCCCAAATAGGAGAAATCAAAAATGCACACCAAGCAAAAGTCCAGGTCTCAAGAGGTTAAGTGAGAATTACGGGTTAACTGAGGCAGAGGTGAATAATGCACTCGGATGGTCTGAACTCATTGAACGTTGAATGTACGCGGTAAACATTGAGTTTACGTTAAAAAAAAAGTTGGGAAACTGATTTCCTTGCTTTTTTTTGTAAACACATTTAATTAAAGTTAATCTACAAATTGATTTTAACTTTAGCACACTGTTCAGTTCATTAAAATAGTGCATCCATTCTGAAAATCAGGGTCAGATGTTAATATTTTTATGTGGCTCATGAGTTCATTCAGCTTCAAAAATTACGTAAATACACTCCAAAAGCTTGTAGCGAAAAAAGGCATTAAAACCCCGACTCAGGGGAGGCAACATAAAAGACTCAAGGTTAGAAAAGATTAAAGATTAATAGAGAAATGATTAGTCTAAGGAGGGGAACTAAGGAGGCTGGTGGCCGAGCAGGAGAGAGAGAGAGAGCTCCTGAGAAATGTGACTCTGACTCTGACAGGTTCTCTGAAGGTGACAGCAATCAGCAGGCATACCAACCACATGGGGGTACCACAGCAACCACTTTGCAAAACTCTAGCAATCACCTGAGACACCATAGCAACCACTTGAGTTACAAGAGCAACTGCCAAGCAACCACTTAGAAATACCATAGCAACCACAAAGTAACACCATGGCAACCACCTGGGATACCACTGCAGACACCTAATAGTACTATGTCAAACACCTGGCAACCACTAAACAACTCAGTAGCAACCATCAATACTATATAGCCACCGCCATTACTCTATGGGATGAGCTGGGGAGTTGGGGGATGATGAGGCGGGGTGGTGGTCAACATCCAACATGAGGTACCACACGGTACCATATGAATAGGAAACATAGGAATACCATACCATAGGAATCACGTAGCAATACTATAGCATTCACATAGCAACACCATGGCAACCACCTGGGATGCCACTTCAAACACCTAGTAGCCACTTTACAACTCAGTAGCAACCACCTAGCAACTGCATAGCAACCCCCAAAACTTTATAGTAACCAACAATACTCCTTCCAGTACTTTTGCTTTGAGGTGGGGAGCTGGGGATGATGAGGTGGGTTGGTAATCAACATGATCAACATCCTGACCTCACGACCACTGTGCAATCACCTGAGACATCAGAGCAACCACTTGGGATATCATAGCCACTGCCTAGCAACCATGTAGCAATACCATAGCAACCATGTAGCAATATCATAGCAACCACATAGCAACACCATGGCAACCCCTTGGGATACCATCACACACACCTTAGTATTACCACATCAAACACCTAGCCTGGTTATCGATAACAGGGTTGTGGGTTCGATTCCCGGGCTTGCCAAGCTGCCACTGTTGGGCCCTTGAGCAAGGCCCTTTACCCTCTCTGCTCCCCAGGCGCTGGAGTTGGCTGCCCACCGCTCTGGGTGTGTGTGTACTCACTGCCCCTAGTTCACTAGTGTGTGTGTGTTCACTACCACAGATGGGTTAAATACGGAGGACACATTTCGCTGTGCAGTGCACACTGTGCAGTGACAAATACGTGCACCTTTACCTTTACCTTTTAGCCACCACTAAACAACTCAATAGCAACCACCTAGTAACATCATAGCAACCCCATAGTAACACTATAGCAACTACTTAGCAAACACATAACAACACCATAGGAAACACCTAGAAAATGCTATATTAACCACCTAGCAACCACTAAATAATAGCAACCACCTAGTGACATAATAGCAACCACCTAGCAACCACTAAACAACTCGATGGCAACCACCTAGTGATATCATAGCAACCACCTAGCAACACTATAGCAACCACTTAGCAAACACATAGCAACACCATAGGAAACATCTAGAAAGTGCTATATTAACCACCTAACAACCACTAAACAACTCGATAGCAACCACCTAGTGATATCATAGCAACCACCTAGCAACACTATAGCAACCACTTAGCAACCACTTAGAAACCACGAAGCAACACCATAGCATCCACCTGGTACACCATACTGACCACACATCCAACCACCTGGTACACCATAGTAACCTCATAGCAACACCATAGCAACCACAGTGTGAACTCAAGAATTTCTCATTTTACTATACCCAAATTGCACTTCAATTCAAGCAGGTGTTAACAGAATTTACAGGTTTTGAGATACCGAGGCACGGCATTCTCAAATGTCTAAGCAACGCAGAACATCAAGATGCTCTTGGACCATCCCAGCATATATAGACGGATTCTTCATGTCACCAGTTGCCGATGACCACATGAACCCAGACAACTGGTCATTATGATCCGGTGACTTAGACATTATCTGACTCCACAAGCTGACAGTCCGAATGCACCGCTAGACTGACCAGAAGAGAGGCATGCGGTGAAAGGGGCGGGATACCACCTCATCGATCGTCTCTGCAGAAGCTCCTGGCCAGGGCAGCGTCAGCACTAAAGTGTTCGATTGCGCTCGCATTG
Organism: Salminus brasiliensis; assembly: GCF_030463535.1. Taxonomy (NCBI): domain Eukaryota; kingdom Metazoa; phylum Chordata; class Actinopteri; order Characiformes; family Bryconidae; genus Salminus; species Salminus brasiliensis. Next base: position 94,397,574 of record NC_132878.1, read on the forward strand.
ACCAGCGGAGCCCTGACGGAGGCGGGAGGCGGCTCGGACGTGTTTAATTAATGGTAGAGAGAACATGTCTGTTAAGAGCTTACCGGGCAGAAGGGGAGCACGAGTAGAAGGTTAAGGGGGTGACCCCTCATCTGTCCACCCTGAGAGGGAGAGAGAGATGAAGGGAGAGAGAGAGTCCGATCAATACATAAATTGAACTGGAGTGATAACAGCAATGATCACCGCGACATGCTAATGACAATACCGATTCCCCCACTAATGGTCGCGTCGGGGGGCCATACGGCCATGCATGGACCCTATCCTTCGCAGAGGAAGGCCCGGCTCAGGAAACAGCGCCGGCGAGGATGTAAACTGCGGCTGTTTGGAAACAAATGACAAAACAATGCCTTCAGAAAGCGGCGGGAGAATGGATGGCACGGAGCGCGCAAAATCAAATGCTTAATCATGCGAGACGTCCTCTTAACTTTTGAAGCTGGATAAAAATCGATGGCCGAGTCGTTAAATAAACATCTCTGTATTGAATTTACTCAGACATTCTCTGGCAAGGTTTTCCTTTCCTTGATTATTAATGCTGCATTCAGACTGCTCGCTCTCCCTGAAAAATACTTCGCTCCCTCACTTCTCTCGCGCTCTCTCTCTCTCTCTCTGTGCCTTCCTTTCAGACTCTCAAGGCCACCCAAACAGCAAATCCCCTTAAGAGCAGCTTCCCTGACTGTGATTGATAGGAGGATTCAGTAGGAATGGCTACGGCCTCCGCCTGACTTCGGCACTTAAACCTTAAACCAACGTTCTTCATCCCGACCCCCCGGAACGGGGCGACCACACCGCTCCTCGGTTTCAGACCAGGCCTCCTTCTTCTTGATCTGCATACTGACGTGCCATATCCAGGTTTCACGGCCGCTTCCAGACAAATCGCTTCTCCTAAGCCACGAGCCCAGCGGCCCGAGGAAAATGATGCATATCAAACAGTTTTAGGGGACGGGAGGGGGGCGAACGGATCCCCTACCTTCTGCTCTGGGTCAGCTACCGTCCCTGCTTCCGTCTTCTCTCGGTAAGCCATCAATCACACGCTTATCCCAGCAGAACCTCCTCGGGCTAGCGCAGATTGCACCCTCGCTACTCCTTCAGCTCCTCCCGAGAGCAAGCGCTGGACCAAAAGCCTGTTAGTGGGATGCTCCAGGACAGGCCACTATATAGTGTCTCCGAAAGCGTGATGGGACTCAACCAGTGAGCCTTTCAAAGCAGTCATCTCTGGGCTCATTTGCCTGGCAGAATTGCCGAGCGCACATCCCGCGGCACACTTTGGAGCGGCTGATACATGCGAGCGACGGGATATTCGGTCTATATGATAAAATGTGCCGGGCCGCCGGAGTTCCATCACCATCAGATCAAGTCTTTGTTGCAGGACTCACAGGAGAGGCTGGAGAGGGAAGGAGAGGAGCCATTCCGAATGAGTTACAGCAGGCCGGAGGAAGAGGGAGATGGGCAGAGATAGAGATGGATGGGGAGGGGTATGGACGCTTGTGTCTCCGATAAGAGACGGTGGAATCAATTCTGTCCAAAATGAGCGCAATTGATTCTCGACTGTAACAAAGGGAACAGCAATCAAAAGGAGGATGGTTGATGCGGAAGAAAGAGCGAGAGCACGCGCGAGAGACTTGTGGTTACTGCCGCGACTGTGCAGAGACTAGCATAAGCACAAAGAGAGAGGGAGTGGAAAAAAGAGAGAGAGAAAATGGGACGGGATGCGAATGGTCCACCTCATAAAAGAGATAAAGACAGGCTGATCACAAAGAGCTGGCACGAAGCGATGTGAAGAAATGTGAAAAGCGCGAATGCTGCTTTCACAAACAGTGGCATCAAGAATGCCGCTGGCCCAGATCTCATTCTCCAACCTTAATAACTCCTGGCAAACTGAACTGAAGCATAATTAGCACATAAAGAGCATTAAGAACTCTGTGTGACAAACACATACAAATATCTCAAATATGGATAATATCTATATCATAAGAATACGTCTAGACTACCATGTCCTTGCGATTGTGGGCTGTCTAAAAGCTCTTAAAACTGCCAGTATTCAAACGATTAAACCGCTGCAGACCGTTATAACTAGTGGAATGAAGTTTGTGTCGGACCAGACGCAGTCAGGGGGAGGTCTCAGAACAATCAACATGGCCATTATGGCCAGACGCAGTCGGGGGAAGTCTCAGAACCAACGACATGGTAATTAGGACCAACCACAGTCAGCAGGAGGTCTCAAAACAAACAAGGTGGTGATTAGGAACAATCACAGTCGTGGGGCGGTCCCAGAACAAACAACGCAGTGATTAGAACCAATTATGGTCAGGAGGAGGTCTCAGAGCAAACAACGTAGTGATTAGAACCAATCACAGTCAGGAGGGGGGTCTCAGAACAAACAATGTGTTGATTAGAGTCAATCACAATCTGGGGGAGGTCTCATATCAAACCAAGTGGTGATTAGGACCAATCACAGTCAGGGGGAGGTCTCATATCAAACCAAGTGGTGATTAGGACTAATCACAGTCAGGGAAAGGTCTCAGAACTGCCCAAGTGGTGATTAGGACCAATCACAGTCAGGGAAAGGTCTCAGAACTGCCCAAGTGGTGATTAGGACCAATCACAGTCAGGGGGAGGTCTCAGAAATACCCAAGTGGTGATTATGACTAATCACAGTCAAGAGGAGGTCTCATACCAAACCAAGTGGTGATTCGGACCAATCACAGTCAGGGAGAGATTTCTGAACTAGCCAAATGGTGATTCGGACCAATCACAGTCAGGGGGAGGTCTCAGAACTACCCAAGTGGTAATTAGGAACAATCATAGTCATGAGGAGGTCTCTTACCAAACCAAGTGGTGATTATGACTAATCACAGTCAGGAAGTCTCAGATAAAATAAAAAGTGATTAGGACCAATCACAGTCAGGGGGAGGTCTTTGAACTACCCAAATGGTGATTAAGACCAATCACAGTCAGGAGGAGGTCTCTTACCAAACCAAGTGGTGATTATGACCAATTACAGTCAGGAGGTCTCAGATAAAATAAAAAGTGATAAGGACACATCACAGTCAGGGGGAGGTCTCATACCAAACCAAGTGGTGATTAGGACCAATCACAGTCAGGGGAAGGTCTCAGACCTACCCAAGTGGTGATTAGGACCAATCACAGTCAGGGGGATGTCTCATACCAAATCAAGTGGTGATTAGGACCAATCACAGTCAGGGGGAGGTCTCATACCAAACCAAGTGGTGATTAGGACCAATCACAGTCAGGGGGAGGTCTTATACTAAACCAAGTGGTGATTAGGATCAATCACCGGTCGCAGTCAGGAGGAGGTCTCAGAACTACCCAAGTGGTAATTAGGACCAATCACAGTCAGGAGGAGGTCTCATACCAAACCAAGTGGTAATTAGGACTAATCACAGTCAGGAGGAGGTCTCATACCAAACCAAGTGTTGATTAGGACCAATTATAGTCTCAGAACTACCCAAGAGGTGATTAGGACCAATCACAGTCAGGGGGAGGTCTCAGAACTACCCAAATGGTGATTAAGACCAATCACAGTCAGGGGGAGGTCTCATACCAAACCAAGTGGTGATTATGACTAATCACAGTCAGGAGGAGGTCTCAGAACTACCCAAAAGGTGATTAGGACCAATCACAGTCAGGAGGAGGTATCATACCAAACCAAGTGGTAATTAGGACTATTCACAGTCAGGAGGAGGTCTCTTACCAAACCAAGTGTTGATTAGGACCAATTATAGTCAGGGGGAGGTCTCAGATAAAAAAGAAAAAGGTGATTAGGACCAATCACAGTTAGTGGGAGGTTGCATACCTAAATGGTGATTACAACTAATCACAGTCAAGAGGAGGTTTCACATCAAACCAATTGGTGATTACGACTAATCACAGTCAAGAGGAGATCAGATTCTAAAGCACATTGTAGCGTAAACTGAAATTACAGCATCATTTTGGCCAAAAAGACTCCTACCCTTTTGTGCATGCACTGAGTGGCCTGTTTAGTGGAAACACATACTCTGAAAAACTGTGTTTGACCTTTAGCCTTGAGAACACAGATTCCTCAGGGCACGGATTCTACATGATGCTTGCTGCTTCGTGCAGGAATGTTGTACCATGCGGAAATGATTGCGTAGCACAGTTACTGCAAATTTGACAGCCGGACAGTCTTGCTGTGAACAGCCCATTTCACCTTTAACTGGCAGGCCTAGCGGCAACCATCATGCCACGCTCAAAGTCACTGAGGTCACTCATTTTCCCAATCCCAGCCCTCGATTGCATTACTGCATTCATTAGAAGGGGTGTCCACAAACTTTTTTTTTTTCACACGACTGTACACTATGAACTTGACTTGTTGGCATGTTCATCAGGGTGGAGGCAGGGGGCATGTCTAATAAACAGGCAACCCTGTGCTGTGTACCTAGAGGAACGAAGGAGGGAAGGCAACAAGCAAAAGCAGAGCATGACAGCGATGCAGCAGCAGACGCCCGGCGTCTACAATACTGCACGTTCCTCTCTGATCTGCGGATTAACTCGATCCGTGACTTGTCACATCCACGAAAGCTGTGATCACACACAGACCCATGAAAGCGCTGATGGCGTAGGGGGCTGAGAAGCTCCAGGAAAGGTTAGACAATCAATGTTTGACGCTTTGTGAGCTCGGTTTTTCAAGGCATTTCCGTGATGTGTTTACAAGCAGTGCGAGGGGGCTCGGAGTCCTTTGGATGTGACAAATGTTGATCAGCGACTCTTCGAATGATTTCTACAGATTTGTTGTGACATCTTTATTATTTTTGGTAAACCCTCCCACCCCCTACCGCCCCCTCCCGTCTTCAGTGACACCCCAGCTGTCTCTCTGAGTAGGACCCTGTCTGTATTTATTTACTTCATTATTTATTTCACAAATCTAATAATTCCTTATAAGTATATTTGGTGTGCATGAACTACACTGCAAAGAGCTGGAAGCAGATATCCTGAAGCTGTAATATGCACAGTCATATCAGATGATTATGACCACCCCTGGTTTGGAATGAACTCGGCCTATTAGGTCAGCCCCACTTCCCATATAAGAGCACTGTGTAGTTCTGTAGTTACAGACTGTATCCATCTGTTTCTCCTTATACTTTGATAGTTTGCCTCCTTTCACCCTGCTCCTCAATGCTCAGGACCGCTCAGGACCCCACAGGACTGAACACCACAGAGCAGACAGGTAGTATTTGGGTGGGGGGTCATTCTATGTCAGCACTGCAGTGACACTGACTGACCTGGTGGTGGCGTTAGAGTGTTAGTAGTGTAAATGTGTTGCACTGGTGGTTCAGGAGTGGATCAGTGTAATATGTAGTGTAAATATATTTGGAATTAATAAAAATAATTAATAAATAAATACGAATTATTACTAATAACAACAAAGTTTATATCATTTTCCAGCCTGGCAAGCTGGTTGACCAGTTCGGCTCTTGTCCATGGCGTGTTTTTGTTTGAGCTTGATGGTCCACTTCTTCTGGTCTACCAGCAGGAGCAACCTGAGCAGTATGACCAAGCTGGTAGATCTGGTGAATCACGCTGGTCCGCCAGTATGACCAGCCTGACAAAAAAAGGGTCAGCCAGCATGACCAGCAGTATACCCATACTGGTCGACCAGTATAACCAAACTAGTCCACCAGCATGACGGGCTTGACCACACAAGTCAACCAGTATACCCAGTAAGACAGTTAGCTTTTTCAATTTGGTCACAGCTAGTCCATCCAACTCCATCTGCTATGCTGGTCAACCAGTTTAACCAGCTTGCTTACCAGCTTAGGTATCAGGCTTGACCTTGACTGGCCAAGACCAACTTAGACCAACTGAAACCGGCTAATTAGGTAATAATAATAATAATAATAATAATTTGGCACTAGCAGTGCTCCCAACACTAGGAGGGTAAGAACTTTACACATGTCTCCTCCGATATATTTGGAAGATCTCCACCTCCACCTCTTTTGGAAGATCCGTTGAGTCCCCAGCTCCACCCAGCCGGGTTTCCAGATCCACCACACCAGCTAACAGACAGCTGATAGCAAAGTGACATGGCTCAGGATTTAAGCCAGCGACCACCAGGCCAGCAGTATACCCATACTGGTCGACCAGTATAACCAAACTAGTCCACCAGCATGACAGGCTTTACCATACAAGTCAACCAGTATACCCAGTATGACAGTATGCTTTTTCAATTTGGTCAATTTGCCAATTATTTCAAATTATTATTATTATTATTATTATTATTATCATGTTATACAGCTGATAGCAAAGTGATATGGCTGAGGATTTAAGCCAGCGGCCACCAGGCCATACTGGTAGTGCATTAGCTAAAGCTGCTAAACGCCATTATTATTATTATTATCACCCAGAATTAAAAAAATATTTGCAAACCCATTATTATTAATCTCTCCTGTTATGGCCGTTTGATTATTTTTGGTACTAAACACCCCCTCCCCCCTTTAGCAGCACCTCAGCTGTCAGCTGTCTCTAGTTTGGACCCTGGGCCTATCTCTCTTTCTCTCCATTTCACTGAAGGCCAAGGTCGCCATCCTCATTAGAGTCCCGGTTTAGCCGCGATGACCCGCGGCCAGTCTCCCCATCGCAGCCTCTCGTTACAGCGGCATTAAGGCTTCATTGCTTCCCGCCAGACCCACTCGGAGAGCTGGAGATTTGGGGGGGTGGGGGGTGGGGGGGCGACCTGGAGACATAATATGATCTTTATTTTTGTCACGTTATAATTGTAACAACACTAATGGCTGGAAAAAGTGCACTGAGATGTGGAGAGAAGGGAGATTCAAAGGCCAAAATTCTGGTAACACCTGAAAGTAGTACCGGAGAATGTAATGTACTATGTGTACCCATACACTGAAATGTTCTGATGATTTGAGCACAGCTTCTCTGAGAAAGACTGACATTCAAACTGTTTATGTGTCCAATGTTGGTGTGGACTGGGTGGTTTTTACCCTAGCTGCATTCAGAATTGCACTATACAGTGTCCCCGCCATCGAAATTTCAACAGAACATCTACCTCCCCATATAGGTCACTATTTAACACTGATAAGGTTCGATAGTGACCTGTATCCTAAATCCTGAGCCATGTCACTTTGCTATCAGCTGTCTGTTAGCTGGTGTGGTGGATCTGGAGACCCGGCTGGGTGGAGCTGGGGACTCAACGGATCTTCCAAAAGAGGTGGAGGAGGAGATCTTCCAAATGTATTGGAGGAGACATGTGTAAAGTTCTTACCCTCCTAATGTTGGGAGCACTGCTAGTGCCAATTAACAAATTATTTAATATATTATTATTATTATTATTATTGTTATTATTACCCGGCTATAAAATCCAGCTCAATTAGCTGGTTTCAGATGGTCTAAGTTGGTCTTGGCAAGTTGGTCTTGGTCCAGAAGATGTACGCTAGAATGCGTCGAGTGTAGACTCCCAATGAAGTAGTGGCAGACACAAAGCCATTATAGGAAAATCTGTTCACTCTGCGGCCATGTTTACACGGGGCAGTCATTTCCAGTCATCTAAGACCAGACCTGTCTAGTCAGTCACACTTCTGTGAATGAAGGTCAAGCCAGATTTTAAATCACTGATAAAATTTGACCAGACATGAACAGCCACAGTGCAGCCATATTCAGCTTTACGAGAATTTCCAGTGACATAATTTGATCGCTTTGGAAAAACAACCTCTACCCTAAACAACAAAGTAATATTACTAGAGTCTACAGCAAAAAAGCTTGCTTATGGCCAAGTACAAGTACGATGCTCGTTGCTATCTTACACCCAACTTACGTCTGTGTAGTTTAAACAGCAGCGCCGCTTGTGAATATATCTACGCTGATGGGCGTGGTGGTCTCGAAATGAGGGGTGTTCAGGTCAGTTTCTGGAGTATTGCTGTGTATCTCAGCAATGGAAAACACAGGAGGAGCTCCACTGACTGAAAACAGCCTAGACAGACGTTCGTCAGCAGTCAGACGTTCGTTGCTATCTCGGCAGTGAATTGTCAACACAGGCGTGTGCAGCCCGACGCTCGTACCCCCCCACGCTTTACACCACTGAAATAGCAACCCGCCAAGGTCAGTCTGACCGCACCTGGCTCTTAAAGGGAACGACGAGAGATATGCTGATTGGTTTATTACTGCACGTTACGCCATAGCAAAGACACGCCAAAACAAGTGTCTTTGCTCTGAAGAGTAGGTTACCATGCCAGATAAATCAGGAGCTCAAAGCTAAGGGGACACAAAAATATATTAAAAGTGATATTTACAATCGATACAATTGACTTCCCCATCTGCTCTTCAGCCCAGTGTTCTCGTCTCCTCCCTTGTCTCCGCCTTAACCCCGCCTACTCATTAGTCTACCCACCTGTCTCTCCTTTGTAGCCCTGTCCTCTCATAATCCTCCCCAGGTGTTCCGAATTGTGTCTTGTGTGTCTTGCGCTGTACCCAGTCTGGCATTGTCAACGTTCTCCGTGTTTAGCATTAGCATATTTGGGGTTCCTTCTGCTTAGCGTTTCTGTCTTTTTGGACTTCCTGTTTTGTTCTGGGTGTTTTATAGGGATGGCATACGTGGGGATTTTGAGAGATCGAAGTGAATGAAACGAATGGTTCGGAAAAAGATTCGGATCTTGTGAAACGTTCGAATCATCGCACCACAGTGACGTCTGCTGGCCAATGAGTGTTCAAAACAACAACCTCAGCAGTCCGATGTCTTTACCGAGATCTTTCACTTTCACAAATGCCATGATTTGCATTTTTTAAGGGTTGTGAGGGCGTGGCAATGTAGCCATGTGTCATGATACAATTAGTTCTGGGATCAGACTCATATTTAGAAGAGTTTTGGGTCAAAATATAGACTCAGATCTGCACCTTGGACTTTTTTGAGCGAGCACCAAACCATTAGACACGTTTGAAGTGACGCAATGAAACCTTTTCCTGGAAAGTCACGTGACTTTGAAGCAGGAGTGTTTCAAAACGATTCAGTTTCGAACTGGTTTGCGTTAGTTTAGTTTACATATTCGCTACGATAAAAAAAATTATAGCTACTACAGTGTCATTACTGTTATACGTACATTGTTATTACAGAGCTGTCGTTATTACAGTAATACAAATTACAGTATTTATAGATATTGTGATTGAATGTACAGTACATATACTGTGAAGTTACCCACAGCCTGCAAGTTGCCGCACATTTCACCGTATTCTTTTTACAGTGCAGTATTTGGGAACCCACCACCTAAGCAGCACTGATACTCCTCTCAAACACACGCTGGCTTTCCCGAGGCCTGTAACTGATGTGGATTGCATTGACACAGCTCTGTAATGGCTGAGTCAGAGTGCAATGCCTCAGTGAGCACTGAAGCCTTTGTGTGTGTGTGTGTGTGTGTGAGGGGGGGGGGGGGTGGTAGGGGCCCGAGCTTCTTAGGTTGCATCGCTGCAGACAATAAAGAGGCGTGTCAGCACATTTCATCAATTTGATCCAATTTTCGAAGCTTTTTTTTTCCCGCGACGCTCTAAACGAAGCAGCTTCTCATTAATCTCACCATATGCTGAAACTGAACACCTTGCAGAGCTGCATCATCAAAATGATAAACACACCTCAGCCCGGGACGGACGCAGGGAAGGGGCTGGAGCACCTGACGGAGCACTGAATGTAGACGGGTTAGAAAGGGAGATAACACAGGAAAATGAGGAATGGAGCCGGTCTGGGTGTTTTTTACGTAGCAAAATGGTGCTGCCAAAACAGCAACTTTACAGGAGAAGGGAAAAACCGTCTCCGCTTTCAATGGAAGTCAATGGACAACGATTTTATTCCAGGTCATTTTGGGACGTTTCTATTGGTCAGATCTTCATGAAATTTGGGCACAATGTAAAGAACAATTGGAGGAGTCCGATTATGTCAAAAAGTAAAAAAGCGCAAAATTATTATCACAAATTTATTATCACTGTATGTGACGTGAGGTCACATATCAGCTCAATATCATCACCTGCTTTGCCATTCATTTCTCCCTCCATATAAAAACTGTTTGTGTAAGCACCCATGATGTGTTGCCTTCAAATCCTGGCAGGTAGGGAGGAACCACTCGCATGGTGTCGCAAAAGGCGGCTGGGGAAGGTTTAACAGTGCGAACGCTACAGCATTATATACATGACAGGTAACCGCCAGCCATCGGCGACAAATTGGCGACGAATCCAGGATTAATGTGGGATCCAACGACAGTCAGATTTTTGTATGAAGGCCTCATGGTGAGCGCTTCAATCCTGCCTTTGCTGTGGAGTGAGAATCGGGGGAGCCCCCCCGTAGCAGGGACACCAGGGACACTAACAGCTCAGCGATATGTGCAGGACGTCCTGGGGCCACATATGTGTTCCCTCTCATGGCAGGGCTTCCACAGCAGGACAAAGCTTGCCCAAACACAGCAGGGGAGCTTTCCAGGGATGCCTCCATCAGATTGCAACACTTCCTCGGCCTGCCAGGTTGTTGGATTTATCACCGGTCGAGCATTTATGGGACCGTCTGGGACCCAAGCTTCAGCAAACTACTACAAGTGTAGCCAAATGTGATGCAGGACATACGGAACCTGTATGCCTGCATGGCCAACCCTATCTCACCCTGTATCCAGGCATGTCATTATTGTTACATGTATACAGCAATCAGCCATAAAATTAATACCAACGACAATATATATATATATACCAACACCTGTATGAGTCGTGAGGTGTAAGGCATGGGTGATAGTTTGAGTGCATGACAGGGGATGTCATGTGTACCGGGAATGCATCATCGAAGGTATTACTACCCACAGTGGACAGCACACACAGAGCTTGCTGGTCAGTGTAGGACAGGATATGGGAGCACCGGGCCACCGGACACAACACTGACTGTACCCTAGAGGACTGGCAACATGGTAGGCTAAAGGTAGGCTAAACCCGTCATTGGCCAGTGCCTGCTGCATTTCACTGCTTAGTGACCAATTGCAGCCCTTCATGGAATCCATGTACCACCAACCCCCTAAATGATGGGATATTTCAGCAGGATAATGCGTGGCCTGGACGTTAACCTGACATGAGCTTAATCAAGCATTTATGGGATGTGGTTACACTCACAAATACCACAGATCAGGATCATGGGCACACAAGACTCACTGATGCTCATGGAGGCTTCACCCCACAACTCACAGGACTTCAAGGATCTGCTGCTACGGTTAGTCCAGATACCACAGCAGGACATGTGCCTCAACATGTGCTGTTAAGGCAACATAAGGGCGAACATACACAATATTGGTGTTAATGTTATGGCTGATTCAATATGTGTACCAATATGTAATAAGACATGTCCCTAATTGTGTATATATATATATATATATATATATATATATATACACACAATACAAAAGTTTGTGGACACCTCTTCCAACAAATGCATTTAGCTACTTTAGGTTGCACTCATTGCTGACACACATGTGCAAATGCACACACACAGCTTGTCTAGTCTCTGTGGAGAAGCACTGCCAATAGAATAGGACCCTCTGGAGCAGAATGCCTAATGCCAGGTGTGGGCTAGAGGGGTGTAAAGCCCCTCAGCAGCATTGAGCTGTGGAGCAGTGGAAGAACAACTGTGTTCTCTGGAATGATGGGTGGTGGTGCTCCATCCAGTACTTTTGGGATAGGATTGATACACACACACACACACACAATGCTCTTCAGTCCTCTTACAGTTGGGTCTGCAGCCGTCTCTGCTCCATTTTTAAGAAGCATGTCAAATCAAATCAAATCAAATTTTATTTGTCACATACATAGTAATACACAGTATAACTTTCAGTGAAATGCTTTTTGACAGTCTGCCCACATCAAAGCTATACAATAAAGATCTAAATTTAAACTTAACTAAACCTTAACTTAATGAAATAAAGTGCAAAAGTGCAAAAAAATTAAAATAAATAAAATAAAAGTTACATTTAAGTTAGATTTAAATTAAACATAAAATATAAAAATATGAAAATATAAAAATAAAAGAAGCAAGAAAATATACAGATGGAATAGTGCGTGTATACATATGTACATATTTATCTGTATGTGAGTGTATGTGTTAGTTAAAAATAAATATTTGCGTTATTGTCCGTAGTGAGTTGTCCGTGAGCCATAGTTGTGTATTGTAGTGAGTGAGGGTCCAGTTTGTGTGTGTAGATACTTTGATTTAGTGTCCTAGTCCCTGTCCCCATTCAGGGCACGGATGGCTTGTGGAAAAAAGCTCCTCCTCATTCTCTCTGTGTTAGCCTTTAGGGTTCTTAAGCGTTTCCCTGAGGGCAACAGAGAAAACAGTCCATTGTTGGGATGACTGGGGTCCTTCACAATCTTCTTGGCCTTGGTCCAACACCGCTTCTTGTAGATGGACTGCAGGTCAGGAAACTCCATCCTAGTGATTCGCTCTGCTGAACGTCTCACTCGTCGTAGCGCTTGCCTGTCCTGCTTTTTGCTGTTCCCAAACCAGATTGTGATGTTCCCCGTGAGGATGCTCTCGATGGTGCAGGAGTAGAAGAATCGTAGTACCTTGGAGGGCAGTCTGAAGTCCCTCAGTCGTCTCAGGTGGTATAGGCGCTGATGAGCCTTCTTCGTTATGGTGTTGATGTGGCAACTCCATGACAAGTCCTGAGAGATGGTCACTCCAAGGTATTTGAAGCTTTCTACCCTTTCACAGGTTGATAGCTCCTCTGCTGTTTCCTGCTAAAGTCCACAATCAGCTCCTTCGTTTTCCTGGCATTTAGCTGGAGATTATTATCCTGGCACCAGTTCTCCAGAGTTCTAATCTCTTCCAGGTAGGCCTTCTCGTTATTTCCTGAGATCAGGCCCACCACAACTGTGCCGTCAGCAAACTTAATGATGTTGGTGGAGCTGGAAGTGGCTTTGCAGTCTGAGGTGTACAGTGAGTACAGCAGAGGGCTAAGGACACAGCCCTGAGGGGCTCCAGTACTGAGGGTGAGGGTGGGTGAGGAAGTTGGAGATCCAGTCACAGATGGATGGGTGGAGACCTAGATCTTCCAGCTTCGTGGTGAGTCTTGAGGGAATAATAGTGTTAAATGCTGAACTGTAGTCCACAAACAGCATTTTAACATAATTACCCCTCCCAGCATCCAGATGTGTCATTGATGTGTGGAGAAGGTAAGCGATGGCATCATCTGTGGAGCTTCTCGAAGCACTTCATCACGACTGATGTGAGGGCGACTGGGCGGTAGTCGTTGAGGCAGGCTGGCTGTGGTTTCTTCGGGACAGGAACGATGATGGACTGTTTGAAGCACGATGGAACAATCCCCTGCATCAGTGAGAGATTAAAGATGTCAGTGAATACTGGGGTTAGCTGGTCTGCACAGGCTTTTAGGACTCGACCACAGATGCCATCGGGTCCCGCAGCCTTCCTGGTATTCACTCTCCTGAACCCCCGCCGTACATCTCTCTCTGTGATGGTGAAGGCTCTTTGTTCTCTGACGTGCTCCTCTATATCAGCTGTGCCAGTGTTACTGTAGTTAACGTTGCCGGCTGCAGCATCAAAGCCAGCATAAAAGGTGTTTAGCTCGTTAGCCAGAGATAAGTCTGCACTTCCCAGTCCACAGGGTGGGCTCCTATAGTCCGTTATTGTTCTCAGTCCCTGCCACAGGCTCCTAGAGTCGTTTTGCTGGACTGGTACTGGTACTGATTGCGCTTTGTAGCTGTCTTTGTGTGTGGTATAGCAGTGATCTAAAGTCCGGTGGCCCCGGGTGGGCCAGGTGATGTGTTGGTGAAAGTTCGCTGCCACACTTTTGAGGTTGGCGTTGTTAAAATCCCCAACAACGAGTGCAGCGTCCTTATGGTGGGTTTGGAGCTGTGTGAGTGTGTCATGAAGCTCACACAGCGCGGTGTCCTTCTGTACATCGGGTGGAATGTACACTGTACAGACGATGACCGAGGTGAACTCCCGAGGAAGATAGAAGGGACGAAACTTGTGTGTGTGTATGTATGTTTGTGTGTATGTATGTGTGTGTGGGTGTGTGTGTGTGTGTGGGTGTAGTAGTGGTAGTTGTTTACTAATAAAGAGAGATGGCTAGAGAGAGAGAAAGCGAGTTGTGTAAGAGAAGATAAGTTTGACAGCCTGAGGAGCGTGCGAGAGAGAGCGAGAGAGAGAGAGAGAGAGAGAGAGAAAGAGAGAGAGAGGGGCGAGAGAGATGGACAGAAACAAGGCTGAAGACATGATTAAATCCCAACATCTATTAGCGCTTCAGCTTTGATCTGGGCTTCAAGGCTCCTGACTCGGGGATGTGTGTTTTTTAACTGTCTGCTTTAAAGGTGAAGCTCTCCTGGCTGTTTCATCATGCCTTTAATATCAATAATTTAGCGTGCCCTTGGGGAGAAAGCGAATTAAACACACGCTCGTTTATAGGTCAAAATCATAAAAAAAAAGAAAAAGCCGAGCATTGATAAAGGTTCCAGTGAAAGCGAAAAACGTACAAATTCAATTTACCATCTGAAGCCGGAGACCCCCTCAACCTCCCTCTCTCCCACTCCCGTTTCGCTGATTTCACCGCTTCCTCGTTGCCTCGCGCTCTCCTCTGTCTTTGTTGATGCAGCTTCAGCTTTTTAATTTCAAGGTGTTTTATAGGCATGACGTGTTGCCAGGGCAATCAGCAAAAAAACAATTGTGATAACAAAGCCAATGTAACGACATGTTCGGTCGCAGCGCCACGAACACCCGTCGTGGCATCGGCTCTTAAGGAGAACAAGATTAATACTGAGTAAATTGTTCCTCTCTGTTGTAAATACACCCCCCCCCACACACACACACCATCACACACACATACACACCCTCTAGCTTGGAGTTGTTTACTTCACACACTTCGGAGAGCGAGCTCATTCTAAAAGCCCTCATGAAATAGCCAAACGTGGTCCCAGATCGTTTGTATGAGACCTAGCTGTGTTCTGATTGGCTGATCGGGGCTGCGTCTCATTGCGGAAGAGGGGTGGGATTAATATGGGGGTCCTTCGGAGGGCTGGAATGATCTGAGAACAGGATTTGTTGGTTTTCCCAGCTCTGAATTGAATGGGCTGGGCTAAACAGATATAGATCGAATGGGCGGGGCTAAACAGCTATAGACTGAATGGGCGGAGCTAAATAGCTGTGGAGGACTGGAGGCCTTTCTGCAATTTCTTGTACCTACTTTAATCTCTGCATGTGCCCAGACAAGCAAACACACACACACACACACACACACACACACACACACACACACACACTCCCCTTGCCCTCCATTCAGTCTCCAGGGCGATTTTAAGAGGAGTGAGGGATCTCTCTCTCTCTCTCTCTCTCTCTCTCCCCTTCTGTCCCTCTTTGCTCTACCATTTACCTTTTTAGCTCTCTCACTTCTGTCCCCTCTGTCCCCTTCATGTGCTGTTATCACTCACTCTCTCTTTCTCATCATGTCCATCACGTCCTATCTCTCTCTCTCTCTCCTCTTCTGTCCCTCTTCACTCTACCTTTTTTGCTTTCTCTCTTTCTCTCTCAGCTCTTCCACGTTTGCCCCTCTGTCCCTCTCATGCGCTATTTCTTGCTTGCTCTCATGTCCATCTCTCTGTCTCTCTCCTTCTGTCCCTCTTTGCTCTACCTCTCCTGCCTTCTCTCGCTCTTCCTCTCCCACTTTGCCCTCTATGTCCCTCTCATGTGCTCTCTCTCTCTCTCTCTCATCATGTTTGCCTTCTCCCTCCTCTCTCTCTCTCTCTCTCTCTCTCTCAGTCACTCTTCGCTCCCGTGTTGCTTGTTTTCTCTCTCTCTCTCTCTCTTTCTCTCTCTCTCTCTTCCTCATAAGGACCCCCTC
Organism: Salminus brasiliensis; assembly: GCF_030463535.1. NCBI lineage: Eukaryota > Metazoa > Chordata > Actinopteri > Characiformes > Bryconidae > Salminus > Salminus brasiliensis. The sequence continues at coordinate 94,413,467 of NC_132878.1, forward strand.
TCTCTCTTTTATCTCCCTCTCCACTCATGGTCACTCTGCTTGCCTCTCTCTCTCTCTCTCTCTCTCTCTCTCTCAGTCCCTCTTCGCTCCCGTGTTGCTTGTTTTCTCTCTCTCTCTTTCTCTCTCTCTCTCTCTCTCTCTCTCAGTCCCTCTTCGCTCCCGTGTTGCTTGTTTTCTCTCTCTCTCTCTCTCTCTCTCTCTCTCTCTCTCTCTCTCTCTCAGTCCCTCTTCGCTCCCGTGTTGCTTGTTTTCTCTTTCTCTCTCTCTTTCTCTCTCTCTCTCTCTTCCTCATAATGACCCCCTCTCTCTCTCTTTTATCTCCCTCTCCACTCATGGTCACTCTGCTTGCCTCTCTCTCTCTCTTTCTGTTCCTCTGCGCTCTCCCTGTTTTGCTCTCTCTCTCTCTCTCTCTCTCTCTCTCTCTCTCTCTCTCTTTCTCATCATGACACCCCCCCTTCTTTTATCTCCCTCTCCACTCTTGTTCGGTCTCTGTCCCTCTCATGGTCACTCTGCTTGCCCCCCCTCTCTCTCTCTATCTTTCTCTCTCTCTCTCTCTCTGAGGGACAGTGATTACAAGTGAGTGCCGGCCGCCTCTGCCATGCCAATTAATGAGGAGGCTTTAAGGACAGGACTGTGTGAAAGAGAGCGAGAGGGAATGCGAGAGAGAGAGAGAGAGAGAGAGAGAGAGAGAGAGAGAGAGAGCATGGTAGCAGCATCTCCATACATTACCATACTAAACAGCCTGCAAGCTCTCCCCCTCGCCCTCTCTAAGAGAAACTTGGCCCACGTGAGGAACCTTTAAGATGTTTGCTTGCATTTCAAAGCCTCTCCTGAGGATCTGATGAGTTTTGGCCAACCTCCATTCTCGGGTCCTCCCCCTCCTGTGAATCGTGTGTGTGTGTGTGAGGGGGGGGGGGGTCCCAAAAATGTTAATTATCTGAAATTTTAATATACAACTAAACTCCAGGGGACATCAAACTCCCTTTCAGAAGGAAATAAGTAGCTCCTCTTCGTAGTCGGTGCAGGATGGAGGAGTTGGGTTGGGGAGGGGGGGGGGGTTATTTAGAATCAAAAGAATCAGCATCAGTAAACTAATCTCACAGCAGATCATTAGATCCATATTTCTCAGAAGCAGAGCGCTCCGAGCTGCTGAAAACAAACAGCCTGTTAAAGCTGCCATCGTTCCTTCCCCTCTCCACAGACCTGCAGTTTAGTTTACATGCTGATTAAAGGCGAATTCCACCAAACTTCCCAAATTCTCAGCACAAATCAGTGGTGGAGGTGTAAGCAGTCCTTCAGAGAGTCATGTCTGCCTCTGTTTTGGCTCTGTTTGTGTCTTCTTAGTTCAGGCCCCTCCTGTTCATTAGTGTTCCCACCTGTGTCTTCTCTGTAGCCACGCCCCCTTGATGATCCCAGGTCTTCCTTGTTGACTCTCTGTACAAGTACCCCTTTTTTTAACCTTCCCTGGTCTGGTCTTGTGCATGTTAACACCTTTCCATGTCAGTTTATGGTTTGGTAGCTTGTCCTGCTTGAGTCTTTAGTTAAGTTTCAGTGTTTGTTTTCTTTGTTAGGTTTAGTGCTTAGTTGGTTTGTTCTATTTCTATTGTTTAGTTTGTTGGTTTTAGTGCTTAGTTGGTTTGTTCTGTTTCTGTTGTTTAGTTTGTTGGTTTTAGTACTTAGTTGGTTTGTTCTATTTCTGTTAGTTTACTTTGTTTTTTTCCTTGTTTTTGCTGTATTTTGATTTTATTAAACAAAACTCCTGCATTTACGTCCGCCTCCGCCTCCAAGCTCAACACACCATAACAGAAGTGCTTCACTCTGTCCATCGCAGCTATATATTAATATGTAAAGTAAATAAATAAATAATCAATTCAGGCTGATTCTGGCTTGTCTGGTGGTGTGAGATGTAGTGACTCATTGGTGGTATGAGTGGTCCTCACACAAAGAGAAATGAGCAGAGCTGTGGGGCAGTTTAATTTTACACTGATATTAATTTGACTGGAAGTTTTAACAAAAACAATCTATTAACATTCAGAAAAACTGATTAAGAGAGAAACACCTCCTGGTGTCTGAGATGAGTGCTTTGAAGGCCTAAATGAAAAAATGTAAGGGTGTTTTTATTTTTTCCTCTTAGGAATGCAATTGAGTAAAAGTACTTGAGCAAAGGACGGACTGTCCATAATGACACTTAAGTCTTTGTGATAGAAATGCTGTCTCGACCTGCATGGATTACCATGCAGACGTTTGCAGGAGTCTAAAACAGGAACACTGGTTTAGTGTACGTAGACATAGAAAGAGTAGTCCAATATAAGGGTCAGTAAACAAGCACAGGTCAGCAATGTGAGGACAGTAATACAAGGTAGAAAAATAGAAAAGTCCGAAATGACACAATTTCACACTAAATATCAGCAAATTCCAGAGTTAAATCCCCATCGCCGTTTTTAAAAGCCATCACTTTGCTGTTTCTGCTGTTTTTTAATGATAGAAAGCGAGAGAGAGAGAGAGAGAGAGGCCAGAGGTGACTTGCACTTGTTAATGGAGGACAGCCGAGAGCGAGGGGGCAGGGGAATGACGGCACTGCCACAGCTGCTCTTCCAAATAAGGAGAACCAGAACGGGAGGAGCTGCTAGCTCCTATTTGGTCTCATAGACTTCAAATTTCAGAATGGTCAACAGTCCTGAGCCCAGATGAGACTGTGTCGAGGTCCAGCACCGTTATTTATTTTGGTGCTCAGTGTTCGTTTGTTATAGTATATTTTACAAAGTTAGTAAAGTAATGATTAAGTCAGTCTTGATGCCTTAAGCCCCTCCCACATGGTGAGGTATAAGGGTTATTAATTCAACAATTGTTATGGTTGTGTAAAGCGCCACTGCCTTCCCTAAAGAACCCTTTTTTGGGGCGTGTAGAGGGGAGGTGCTTGAAGTCGGAGGCCAAAGGGGACAAAAAGACAGTACAGTATAAGAAAGGTAGGTAGGTTTCCAATAAAAGCTTCACTGCACTATATGTTGTTACTATAAATGTAAAAAATACAAATTTAAAAGGAAAACAAGATTAGGATAAATTCTATGAACTAGCGATGCACCAATCCAAAACTAGGATCAGATATTGGCCGACGTTAACAAAATTACCTGGATCGGGTATCGAAAAATTAGGCCGCTCAATCTACCAGCAACAGACCAGCAGGCTTCCTATTCTGGTTAAAGCTGGTATAGTGCTGGTCTGCTGCTATTTTAGTGGGTTACTCTGCATGGCTGAGTTCTGCCCATGCCCTTCTACTAAATTACTAAATTATTAAAGTAATGTGTTTGGAGTGGCGCAACAGATAACACCACTACCTCCTCATGTGAAAGACTGAGGTTCGATTCCTGGTCTGGGTGACTATACTGCGCTACACCAATAAGAGTCCTTGGGCAAGACTCCTAACACTACACTACGTTGGCCCAACTCTGTAATACGAGCTACCTTGTAAGTCGCTCTGGATAAGATAAGAGCATCAGCTTAATGCTGTAAATCTGTAAAAACAGTAGCTTTTTGATACATTTTTTAAGCTAATTAATGAAGATTTCGGGCGTGTATTAACTTTAGATGTTATTGGTGACAGTCTAAGCCCAGTGTTTGTTAGCAGTGTTAGCCTAGCATCACCCTGGATTTCTTGAAGCACTTCATGGCTTTTCAGATGGATGTATCGACCAAATCTGATGTATTGTCATGTAAGGAGGGAAAAGGCAAAGGCAATTGAGTAAACATACTTGAGCAAAGGACAGACTGTCCAAAATGACACTTAAGTCCAACTTTTGGAAGTTGCTCTGGATAAGAGCGTCTGCTAAATGCCGTAAATGTAAGTCAATGACCAGAATAGACTGAATCTGAAACCAGCCATCAGCAACAGCTGGTCATGCATCAAAAACCTATTAGGCTGCAATTAGGCCCTTCCACAGGACCGATTAATTCAACATTAACAGCATCGGATCAGTATCGGCCGATAAGCAAAGTTTATGTATGGTATCGAAACAGAAAAAAGCCTAATATGAACTCCAAGAGTATGGTTTGAGTGAGGGAGTGGGGTTAGGATAACCTTCTAATGGGCCAAAAACATGCTCATGGACCAACTTGGACCTGTAGGCCTGTTTTGTTCCAATGCATTGGAACAGAAGGGGAGGCGAGCCTTCTTTATTACTGATCAACAACAATTACACCTGATTACCAATTATCAATCACGATGGGAGGAGTAACATTTACAGCATTTAGCTGACGTCTTATCCAGAGCGACTTACAAGGTATTACAGGGTACAAGGCGTTACAGAGGCAGGCCAATATACTGTTGGGAGTCTGGTCCATAGACTCTTATTGGTGTAGCTCATTTACATTTAAATTACATTTATGGCATTTAGCAGACGCTCCTATCCAGAGCGACTTACAAAGTTACCCGTATTACAGAGCAGTGTAGTGTTAAGAGTCTTGCCCAAGGACTCTTATTGGTGTAGCGCAGCATAGTCACCCAGACATGGAGTGGTAGCTCAGTGGCAGGTAGTGGAATTATCTGTTGCGCCACACCAACCACTGCGTAATAACTTATGCAGAGAAAGTATCATAAGAATCCTCACATACACACCGATACTACAACATGACATACTGGTTTATAAGACGCTGGTTTATAATCATACCCTCCTTCCATAGGGAAGTAGGTCTTTATAGTTACATGTTACCATTTATCAAGCATTAATTCATGAACCCAGTCGTCCCAGTCCAGTCGTACGCCATCATCACTGACCCTACACAGGCGGATTGGGGAGCCCCTTCAATCCTGGCAAGAGACCAACGCCACCGGGACACTACGCCATACCAGGCAGTGTGCACTTACTCCCTGGTTGAGCTCCTGTCAGGACGAGAGCTAATGCTGCCCTTGATGAGAGCTAATGCTGTAGCCGAGACACAACAGTTTGAACAGAAATTTCCACCGAAAGCCAAAGATAGTCCACCACTGGGCTTAATCGCTGTCTGGGAAGCCGGCCTACAGAGTCTGAGTGAAGAATAAGACATTGTAGCCGGCTATCAAGCAGTAGTGTTGCACAAAGAATCCCCACATACACACCGATATTACAACATGACATACAGACTGGTTTATGAGACGCAGCAGTGGGATATACTTATTACTTATTACTTCGTCAAAAATAATTATACCCTCCTTCCATAGGGAAGTAGGTCTTCATAGTTACATATTACCATTTATTAGTAACTGTTTATTAAGCATTTATTTATGAACCCAGTCATCCCAGTCCAGTTGTTCGCCATTATCACTGACCTGACCTGATCCTGGCAAGAGATCAGTTACCCATATTACAGAGCAGTGTAGTGTTAAGAGTCTTGCCCAAGGACTCTTACTGGTGTCTACAGCCAAGAAAGCCCAGCCCAGCAGCGTCTCTACTTCCTCCGGAAGCTGAGAAAGGCCCGTCTCCCTCCATCCATCCTCACCCTCTTCTATAGAGGGACCATAGAGAGCATCCTGAGCAGCTGCATCACTGCCTGGTTTGGGACCTGCACAGCCTCTGACCTCAAGACCCTCCAACGCATTGTGAGGACAGCTGAGAGGATCATCAGGGGAGTCTCTCTCCCCTCCGTCATGGACATTTACACCACCCGCTGCATCCGCAAAGCAACCAGCATTGTGGATGACTCCACCCACCCTTCACACAGACTGTTCTCCCTCCTGCCATCAGGAAGAAGGTACCGCAGCATCCGGTCCAACACGACCAGACTCTGCAATAGCTTCTTCCCCCAAGCCATCAGACTCCTCAACACAACTCAACTTCTGGACTGATATCTTTCTGGTACATGTACACTCTCCCTCTCTCTCTCAACCATTCACCCCAGATAAAATGGGAAGCATTTTTTTGCACAAAGCATTTGCACTAATAACTTTACTACCTCACTGGACTCAATATTTATTACACACTGCAGAATTTGCACACTATTCTCTGTCTGTACTGTGTTGTGTTGTCTGTCCGCACTTGTTTGTGTTGCACTTGTGTTCTGTATGCACTGTCTATGTTGCACCATGGTCCTGGAAGAACGTTGTTTCGTTTCACTGTGTACTCTGTATGTAGTTGAAATGACAATAAAACCCACTTGACTTGACTTGACTTGACTTGAGACCAATGCCACGGGAAAACCATGTCATACCAGGCAGTGTGCACCTACTCCTCGGTTGAGCCCCGTTCAGGACGAGGACACTTCTCCTCCTTATATATTAAGTTTTGCTGAATACAGCAAGTGTGCACTTAAGGTCAGGATGGCCAGAAGGAGAAGTTGCGCAACTGTCTCATGCAGTCTCTGCACGTACCCTACTTCCTCCTTCCTTTGTGATCAACATGTTTCCAAAGATCTGATTAAACACAGGCCTTTAACATCTACCCGTATCTCCGATTATGGACGTGGCACTGCAAAAGAAGGGTGCGTAGTCCTGTAAATTGGACCGAGTGCAGGTCCACACCTCACGTCCCTCACCTCATACCCGCACGTCGCCTCTTTACGAGGCCAAACTTTGGGCAGCCTTGATCTGATCATTTCAAGCTTATCTGGAAAACGACCTTTCACTGAGGAACCTGGTGGATAAGGAGAAGCCTTCTGGTCTAAATGGTGTTCCTACTGGAGTTCCTCACTCAGAGTTCCTAGAATACGCTTTCCAGATTGCAGACAAGCTTATTAGGGTTGAATCTAAGAAACATAGATTGGGATAGAAAGCACTAGCGTCTCCTTCCACGATGAAACTACTACTGAGGGTTTCCATATGGTTAGGGTTTGGAGAACTCCTCTGAGCCAGACAGATCCAGACACATCTTTTCTGCCAGGTACTTGCAAGAAACCGTAAGACGAAGACCCTCGTACGCCTCCATCATATCGAGAGTGGACTTAAAATGAAAGGAACATCACTGGTTAGCGTCTCCGAGACGCCGTTTCATCTCTGAGGAGGTGACTGGTGTCTGGCTAGATCTTCTAAGTGTCGAAGAATATGAGGATTTAATGGCAAAATCGACGCGATCAAGTGACAGCTTTGCACTGGGACGGTCAGAGATTGAAAATTGGAGGGATACATCAAAAGATGCTCTTTGGCTACATGGGATATTTTAAAGCGCCTTTTTTTTTGTCTCGTTCGGGAGGACCGTGTAGAATTCTGCAGGAACGAGGCAAGCTGGCTCTCATCAAACGTTGTTGAGATGCAAAAGACGTCAGGACAGTTCTGCTGAAAACTTTCTCGCTCTGAAATTACCTTGAACTGCTAGAAGGAGGGTGGTGGTGGTGGTGGTGGGTGGGGGGGATGGGGGGGATCTGAACAAAAGTGACAGATATATAAATAAACCTAGAGAACAAAAAAAAAAGAGAGAGAGAAAGGGAACCAGCAAGAAGGCTGTAGGACCAACCCGCTTCTTTCTATGATTACAAATATAGAAGGCAAAACCGAAGGCTCTCCAACTTCCACAAATTATGAGCAGACAGTGATCGCAGTTTGCCGTAGCCGAGAGCAGTTTTCTGGGTACGAAGAAAAGCCCGGTCCGAAACCAGAGAACATTTTAAACAGAAATTTTCACCGAAAGCAAAATATAGTCCGCGACTGGGTTTAATCGCTGTCTGGGAAGCCGGCCTATAGAGTCTGAGTGAAGAATAAGACATTGTAGCCGGCTATCAAGCAGTCCAACTGTGCATACTAACTTTTGGAAGCAAATGGTGGGCTTAAAAGAGATTTCCCAGTTCATTCTGCTGGATCTTCTCAATCTTAACATTAGGCTATATTTGTTGAATGCTGAATGAGGAGCAGGAGCAACAGCAGGAGCTTTTCCTCCATTAGTCATTCAGAGTGAGGGCTGTTTTAGTCTGCTTCAGTGAGGTTATTGATGAAGAACAGGCCTATATCCTGATGATTCTGGGCTCGTTGGGGAAAGGGCTCATTATTCTTAAACTCCTCAATTGCATTGTAAGACAATCCGGTACGTTTTCACAGCATTACTAATGTATGAGGAACTCCCTCTTACTGTAGGACCTGAATACAGCAGGTTACTGTAGATCTCTACAGCATTAGGGGCAAAATTACACTTGCTGTTTACAATACAATTTTGAGCGGAATTAGCGTTAGCTTTTTAATTTCACGCTTCCCATTATTTCCAACTCAGATGCTAGTGTTTATCGTCACCCGGACAGAAGGACATCTTTCCATTCTCCATTAATGTTGATAAAAACAGAGAAAGCTGCCGTAAGTTTGATGATTTTAAGCTGAAATGCTCACAGAGAAAGGCACCCAGTCTTTCAGATAAACAGACGCATGCTAGCGGTCTGTTAGCGCCAGTTACCTCAGCTTGCTAACGTCACTAGCTGAGCCATTGTCAGCTCGTCTCTTTCCGCTGGTATAGGGTCGGTCTGTGATTATGTAGTAAACTGATACCGAGCGTGAAAAGAGGCGTTAAAAGCTAAATTTCCTCTTTCCAGTTTTTACGAGTTGAGAATAATAAGGAGTTTAATAAGAACTCCACTCTTCCTGCCGCTATTCTGTGGTGCTGCAATGCTACGTAATGCTAGCTGCACTGCACTGAGAGAGAAGTGCTATACAGGGACGTAGCTTACTTAGCTAGTACGCTAGTGTGCAAAGCATTCGCAAAATAAATAAATAAATAAAATTATAGATTTTGTTATCTGGTGATATTTAGTTGATGACATCATCAGTGTGGTGTAAGAGTAACATTACTGGATAAACGTTTGTGAGTGTGCCCGTGTGTAGAGCTAGCTAGCTACGTGTTTGTGCATTAGCTAACTAGCACAAGGTAGCTGCAAAATGTATTTAGTACTAATGTTTTTTTTTAATGTAAATGTTAAAAATTATGCACTTTTATTTTATCAGTATATAATTATTATAATAATCTGATATATGACTGTAATAACGGTTATAGTACTGTGATTTTGATTGTAATAACGGTTACTGTACTGTTACTATGGCTGTAATAACTGTTACAGTACTGTGATTAAGACTAATCATTCTTATAGTACTGTGATTATGGCTGTAAAAAGTTACTGTAGTGTGATTATGGTTGTAATAATGGTTACAGTACTGTGATATTACGGTAATAACGGTTACAGTACTGTGATTATGGCTGTAATAACTGTTACAGTACTGTGATTAAGACTGTAATAACTCTTAGTATTGTGATTATGGCTGTAATAACAGTTACTGTACTGTGATTATGGCTGTAATAACATTACAGTACAATGATTAAAACTAATACAGTTACTGTACTGTGATTATGGCTGTAATAACGGTTTCTGTACTGTGATTATGGCTGTAATAACGGTTTCTGTACTGTGATTATGGCTGTAATAACAGTTACTGTACTGTGATTATGGCTGTGATAACGGTTTCTGTACTGTGATTATGGCTGTAATAACGGTTTCTGTACTGTGATTATGGCTGTAATAACAGTTACTGTACTGTGATTATGGCTGTAATAACGGTTTCTGTACTGTGATTATGGCTGTAATAACGGTTTCTGTACTGTGATTATGGCTGTAATAACGGTTTCTGTACTGTGATTATGGCTGTAATAACAGTTACTGTACTGTGATTATGGCTGTAATAACGGTTTCTGTACTGTGATTATGGCTGTAATAATAAAACAGTTCTGTGATTATGTCTGTAATAACAGTTACTTACGAAAGGAATTAAAAGAAGAATAAATGAAGCGCTGGACTGGTCTTGGGAAGTACTTTGGGTCATCACAATGAGACAAGGCCAGGAAGAAATGACGTCGAGACCAGGACAAGACCAAGATCGTCGTCTTATGGTCTACATTAATAGCAGATACAGCTTCGGGCCAATCTACAGCAGCCTGACCAGCATTACTCCACATGCAGTAAAGGTTCAAACCCCAGGGACGGATTGCTTTTGGACCTTAGCTAGCACTGAAGACCATATCAACAATATTAGCATGCTAAGTGCTCAGGCTAAGTGAAGCTTGTTTTATACCAGGAGTGATGCGACTTGAGAAAACGCCTCGCACCAGCTGTCCGCCAGTGAGTGACTGTCCACCAGTGAGTGACTGTCCACCAGTGATTCCCGCTTCGGGCCAAGCTACAGCAGCCTGACCAGCATTACTCCACATGCAGTAAAGGTTCAAACTCCGGGCACGGCGTACGCAATACTCCCATTTACCATTTACTCATGGATTGCTTCCTAACGGGACGAGCAGCATCTCAGATGCGATTAGCGCCCATCACACTCTCGGCCAGCTCTCTAAGAAGCCGCTCCAGCCGCGCTAGCTGTTTATCTTTCCCACTCCAGCGTCCGCATTAGCATGACAGGTGTCATTCAGACCCCCGGCTTATTGAGATTCAGAACCAGCTCCTCCGTCCTGCCTCTTCGCTCACGCTGTCATTCCTCTGATCGCGGGGGCCGATGGATTGGATTCCTCGCAGGAGTGCCCTTGTCCCGTGCCTGCTGACCTTGTGGGGCTGAAGTCGGGCCGTGAAGAAGTGGTCAGCAAACTACGCTGAGCCGACCCCCAACTTACAGTGCCTTCAGTTGTGTCCTGAACGGATCGGGATAAAGGCACGGGTACCGTTTTGTGCAGAAGCGTGAGGGTCCACAGATTGCATCCTCATACAGTATGTCGGGCTACTACATGGCTACTAACACCCCCCCCCATCCCACCCCCCCCCCCCCCACACACACACACTCTCTCTCTCTCTCTCTCTCTTTCTCCACCGCCCACCCCCTTCCTTTGGACACAGTGTTTGAGGAGCACTAGCACTGCAGTACATCCAGCTTTGCTATAAATCACACCACAAGATCAGCCTCGCTTCGCCTGTGCTCTTGTTAGTCCCGCCCACCGCGCGTCTCCGATTGGCCAACCTGCCCCCCTACCCTTGCTCTTCAGCTGCAGCGATTGGCCCCCTTCACCACCCCCTCCTCCAGCTGCCAATCAGAACTCTACCCCCTCTCTTAGCCCCCCTACGTTAACGATGCACGTCGCGTCGATGCGCAGAAAGAGAGAGAGAGAGACACACACAGAGAGAGAGAGAGAGAGAGAGAGAGAGAGAGGGGGGAAGAGAGAAGAAACGAGAGCGTGCCACTCTCTCCAGTCTCTCAACGCTGATCTTCCTCTCGGTCTTTGCTGCTGCTGCTGCTGCTGCTCATCATCATCATCATCATCATCGTCACTGCTGTGTGAGGATGCGCTCTGCGTAATCGAGGGATTTCAGCGCTTTCTTCTTCTTGTTGTTTGTTTGTTTGTTTGTTTGTTGTTTTTTGGGTGCTTTTGGCACGCGCAAGGGTCGTGGGGAGAAGGGGAGGGGGGAGGACGAAGGAGAAGAGCCCCGTCTCGGTTTGGGACCCACTTGCAGGACATTTTTTTCCCTCCCTCTCTCTCTCTCTCTCTCTCTCTCTCTCTCTTTGGAGGAGGGGGGCTGAAGGTGCTTTCCGTTTTTTTTTTCTTTTTTTTTTGCTGATCCACTGCAGCGCGAGGACAAACGGGGAAAAGGAGCGCGTGCGTCCTGGTTAATAATTAATCAGATCAAGTCATTTGGGAGAGCACCGTACCTGAAAGTACGTCGCGAGGACGAAGAAGCATGGGTTGCTCGGTGCTGCGGTGCGCGCTGGCTGGCGCGCTGTTTCTGCTGGGTCTGCTCTCCAAAGGTAAGAACAGAGAGCGCGCGCGCGCGAGAGAGAGAGAGAGAGAGGTGGATGCATGGGTGGATGGATGGGTGGATGCTGAGAGTGAGAGAGGCTCACTAACATGAAGTAATAGAAGGATGGATGGAAAAAGCAACGGAGACCGAGGAAAACAGAGAGAGCGTGCGCACGCGCGCGCGCGCGCGCCCCAGAGAGCGTGGATGCTGGACTCGAATACTAATGCGGCGCGCTCGAGGGTCCAAACGAGGGTCCACCTTTCATATCTTGTTATCTCCATTTGCTGTTTTGTGCACGCGCGCTTTGCGTTTTACGGGCTCGCGCTGAAGGCTGAAGATCACAGCCGCCGCATCAGCAGCGCTACAGTCCGCGCGCGCTCCGCTCTCCGCGCGCTCACGCTCCACGACATACGAGCGCTGCATAGCAAGAGTTTTGGAGAGACTCTCTCCCTCCCTCCTCCTCCTCCTCCTCCTCCTCCCTCCCCCCCCCTCATTCCTCTGCAACAAGTCAACGCGCGAGCCGTTGCTGCACGTTCGCGCCAACGTGGCTCGAGCGTAGTGCTCTGGTATTGAGCAATAAGTAGGTCTGCAGTTTCTATGCGTGTGTGTGTGTGTGTGTGTGTGTTCGCGCGCGCGCGTGCGGACATCAGCATGCAACATCACGCGAGAGTGTGTGTTAGGTCATATAGGGGCATCCCGTGTGTATTGAACAGTGTAGGAGGTCATATGGTGTGACAGTATTTGGGTCATATGGGGTAACAGTGGGATTGGGTCAGACTGGACAGTGTGGTAGGTCATATAGTGTAACAGTGTTTGGGGCATTTGGGGGCGTCTGAGCATTTGGGGAATTATGTGTGTATTTGACAGGATAGTAGGTTGTTTAGGGTGACCGTATTTGGGTTAAATAGGGTGTCAGTGTGTTCAGGTCAATAGGCCGGGTAGTAGGCTAAGGCGTGTGGTGTGACAGTGTTGGGTCATATGGGGTGCCATTGTGTTTGGGTCAAATTGAGCAGCGTTTGGGTCATATGGGGAATCAGTGTGTTTGGGTCAAACTGGGCAGTATGCTAGGTCATGTAGTGGGACAGTGTTTGGGTCATGCTAGGTCATGTAGTGGGACAGCGTTTGGGTCAAACTGGGCAGTATGCTAGGTCATGTAGTGGGACAGTGTTTGGGTCATGCTAGGTCATGTAGTGGGACAGTGTTTGGGTCATGCTAGGTCATGTAGTGGGACAGTGTTTGGGTCAAACTGGGCAGTATGCTAGGTCATGTAGTGGGACAGTGTTTGGGTCAAACTGGGCAGTATGCTAGGTCATGTAGTGGGACAGTGTTTGGGTCAAACTGGGCAGTATGCTAGGTCATGTAGTGGGACAGTGTTTGGGTCAAACTGGGCAGTATGCTAGGTCATGTAGTGGGACAGTGTTTGGGTCAAACTGGGCAGTATGCTAGGTCATGTAGTGGGACAGTGTTTGGGTCAAACTGGACAGTATGTTATCAGTGTAACTGAAAGACATTGTGATTTACTGTGGGGTCATATGGGTTAACGTGTTTGGGTCATGTGAGGCAGTGTGTTGAGTGATATGGAGCATCAGTGCAATTACAGGGCAATTTTAGGTCATGTAGGACAGGGTCTATTATGAGGCAGCGTGTTAGGTACTATGAGAGTGCACTTGGGATAATGGGACAGTGTGTTTGGCAGTGTAATGCAGCATGTTTGGTATTTATGAGTCAGTGTGTTTGGAAATATGAGAATATGTGCTTGGTAATATTAGGTAATGCATTTGCTGTTATGAAGTACTGTGTACTATGAGTCAGTGTGTTTGGTATTTTAAGGCAGTATGTTTAATATTATGGGTTGATGTGTCTGGTATTAAGAAACTGCTTGGTATTGAGTGAGTGTGTTTGGTTTTATGAGGCAGTGGACTTGGTGTTATGGGTCAGTGTGCTTGGTATTATGAGCCGGTGTCTTTGATATTATGAGGCAATGTGTTTAGCATTATGGGGCAGTGTATTTAGCATTATGGGGCAGTGTGTTTAGCATTATGGGGCAGTGTATTTAGTATTATGGGGCAGTGTGTTTGGTATAATGAATCTGTGTTTGGTGTTATGAGGCAATGTGTTTAATACAATTGGGTAAAGTGTTTGGTAGTATGAGACAGTGTGTTTGGTATTATGAAGCTGTATTTGGTATTATAAGGCAGTGTGTTTGGTATTATGCGGCAGTGTGTTTAGTATTATGAAGCTGTGTTTGGCATTATGAATCAGTGTGTTTGGTGTTATGAAGCTGTATTTGGTATTATGAGGCAGTGTGTTTGGTATTATGAGGCAGTGTTGTTTAGTATTATGAAGCTGTATTTGGTATTATGAGGCAGTGTGTTTAGTATAATGAAGCTGTGTTTGGTATTATGGTATTATAGTGGTTGGTGTGGTGCAACAGATAACACCACCACCTACCATTGCGTTACAACACCACCATGTGGGAGACCAGGGTTCGATTCCCGGTCTGGGTGACTATGCTGCGCTACACCAATAAGAGTCCCTGGGCAAGACTCCTAACACTACATTGGCCCACCTCTGTAATACGAGTAACCTTGTAAGTCGCTCTGGATAAGAGCGTCTGCTAAATGCCATAAAAGTAAAGTAGAAGTATTATGAGGCAGTGTGTTTGGTATTCTGTGGCAGTGTGTTTGGTATTATGAGGCAGTGTGTTTGGTATTCTGTGGCAGTGTTGTTTAGTATTATGAAGCTGTGTTTGGTATTATGAGGCAGTGTGTTTGGTATTATGAGGCAGCGTGCTTGGTATTATGAGCCGGTGTCTTTGGTATTATGAGGCAATGTGTTTAGCATTATGGGGCAGTGTATTTAGTATTATGAGGCAGTGTGTTTGGTATAATGAATCTGTGTTTGGTGTTATGAGGCAATGTGTTTAATACAATTGGGTAAAGTGTTTGGTAGTATGAGACAGTGTGTTTGGTATTATGAAGCTGTATTTGGTATTATGAGGCAGTGTGTTTGGTATTATGCGGCAGTGTGTTTAGTATTATGAAGCTGTGTTTGGCATTATGAATCAGTGTGTTTGGTGTTATGAAGCTGTATTTGGTATTATGAGGTTTGGTATTATGAGGCAGTGTGTTGGTATTATGAGGCAGTGTGTTTGGTATTATAAAGCTGTGTTTGGTATTATGAGACAGTGTGTTTGGTATTATTAGGCAGTGTGTTTGGTATTATGAGGCAGTGTGTTTGGTATTATAAAGCTGTATTTGGTATTATGAATCAGTGTGTTTGGTATTATGAAGCTGTATTTGGTATTATATGGCACTGTTGTTTAGTATTATGAAGCTGTGTTTGGTATTATGAGACAGTGTGTTTGGTATTATGAGGCAGTGTGTTTAGTATAATGAAGCTGTGTTTGGTATTATGAGGCAGTGTGTTTGGTATTCTGTGGCAGTGTGTTTGGTATTATGAGGCAGTGTGTTTGGTATTCTGTGGCAGTGTTGTTTAGTATTATGAAGCTGTGTTTGGTATTATGAGGCAGTGTGTTTGGTATTATGAGGCAGTGTGTTTGATATTATGAAGCTGTGTTTGGTATTATGAGGCAGTGTGTTTGGTATTCTGTGGCAGTGTTGTTTAGTATTATGAAGCTGTGTTTGGTATTATGAGGCAGTGTGTTTGGTATTATGAGGCAGTGTGTTTGGTATTTTAAGGCAGTGTGTTTAGTATAGATAGATCAGTGATACATTTCTCAGATAAAAAATAATGAGGCATTATTATTAGCAAGCATCAGATGAATAAATAGCATCAGACGAATGAAGGCCCAGAAGATCTGTATCCAGCCTACACAGCAGAATCCCCAGAAGGCATTGAAGATATGGCCATGTATAATGAATGAGTCTAATCCTGTTATAACGTGGTTATAAGATGCATAATGCATAAATGCAATTGCTTTATTACACGTCATAATATTATAGATGCCTTAAATCTCAGATCAGCCAATATCAGACAGCAGGGTCATTATCACCTTCCCCTAGTCTAAATACATTACATTCTCGGTGCAGATGACTGATCTCGCTGATTTGCCTTCAAGGCTTGTCCGTGCTCGTAGTGCTGCATGCAGATCTCATCAGTGTGTCCCAAGAAGCTCAGCGTCTGGTTGTTCCTCAAGCAGGCACAAATGGCCCAGCTCACACGTCTACGTTTAAGCTTTGGTCATTGTTAAGTCTCCCAGGCTACCCACCACATGCTGGAAACACCTTGAGGGGAAGTCTAGCTGGGGACAAGTGGTCTGTTAAGATCTCCTGTGCACCTTACCTCCACGCTGTCGGCGATTAGCACATGCTGTTTTCGATTGGGTGAAATCGGGGGTTGCTGATTTGAATAAACAAATGACCACTTAATTGCAACGCTCTGATTAGGGAAGGCTAATGTGGATATTAGTGCTCTGTGTACACTGCAGCTTTGGCTACATTAACTGGTGGCACCTGGTGCCATTAAATATGATTGGGAAAGTGTAGCGCAGGGAGTCCGATCCCTGTGACGTCCCAGTGGGCCGCTGGCCTGCAGAGTTTAGAGTTTTCCTCAGATAACAAACACACAGATCTGACTCTTTATCTAATTAACATGCTTGACGTTGATTGGATGAGCAATTCATTACAATGCTATTTGGGAAGGCTAATGTGGACCTATGTTGATTGGCAGCTGATTCCTGGAGAATCCAATTGTAAGTGTACCAAAGGTTCTTAAGGGGACACAAGGTCTTCTCATGTTCATTATTT
Source organism: Salminus brasiliensis (assembly GCF_030463535.1). NCBI lineage: Eukaryota > Metazoa > Chordata > Actinopteri > Characiformes > Bryconidae > Salminus > Salminus brasiliensis. The sequence continues at coordinate 94,429,903 of NC_132878.1, forward strand.
GGACACTGATCTGCATTTAGACCAGAGGAGGGCCGTCATTGTTTGGAAAGATGACCTCTGGTATTTGTCCGCCCTCTAAGAAAGTGAAGGTCTTTAAGAGATGCAGCTAGAAGAGGGGACAACATGTCCCTGCAGTCCTGGTGCCCTGGTGCGGGCTTTCTGAACTAATGCTTGGCGTTGATTGGACGAGATCTGGATTGATGGATTTGATTGGTAAACAAATGACCAGTTCTTTACAATGCTATTTGGGAAGGCTAACATGGACGATTCCTGGAGAATCCAATTGTAAGGGTAGCAAAGGTTCTTAAGGGGACACAAGGTCTTCTCATGTTCAGATCTGGAACATAAAGGGATCATCATTTGGTCACTGTAGTGAAGACGTCCGCACTGTTGATGCTAATAGAGGGCCGTCATTATGTGTAGAAAGATGACCTCCAGTGTTTGTCCGCCCTCTAAGGAAGTGAAGGTCTTTAAGAGATGCAGCTAGAAGAGGGGACAACATGTCCCTGCAGTCCTGGTGCCCTCCGAGATACTGGTTCATTGGCTCCGTTGCAAGTTCATGTTAGGATGTGTGGGCTTTTTTAACTATTGCTTGGTGTTGATTGGACGAGATCTGGATTGATGGATTTGATTGGTAAACAAATGACCAATTCATTACAATGCTATTTGGAAAGGCTAACGTGGACGATTCCTGGAGAATCCAATAGTAAGGGCACCAAAGGTTCTTAAGGGGACACAAGGTCTTCTCATGTTCAGATCTGGAACATAAAGGGATCATCATTTGGTCACTGTAGTGAAGACGTCCGCACTGTTGATGCTAATAGAGGGCCGTCATTATGTGTAGAAAGATGACCTCCAGTGTTTGTCCGCCCTCTAAGGAAGTGAAGGTCTTTAAGAGATGCAGCTAGAAGAGGGGACAACATGTCCCTGCAGTCCTGGTGCCCTCCGAGATACTGGTTCATTGGCTCCGTTGCAAGTTCATGTTAGGATGTGTGGGCTTTTTTAACTATTGCTTGGTGTTGATTGGACGAGATCTGGATTGATGGATTTGATTGGTAAACAAATGACCAATTCATTACAATGCTATTTGGAAAGGCTAACGTGGACGATTCCTGGAGAATCCAATAGTAAGGGCACCAAAGGTTCTTAAGTGGCCACAAGGTCTTCTCATGTTCAGATCTGGAACATAAAGGGATCATCATTTGGTCACTGATTGCATTTGTCCGCCCTCTAAGGAAGTAAAGGTCTTTAAGAGATGCATTTAGATGAGGGGACAACATGTCCCTGCAGTCCTGGTGCCCCCCTAGATACCGGTTCACTGGCTCCGTTGCAAGTTCATGTTAGGATGTGTGGGCTTTTTGATGGGCTTTACAAACTGACAACAGACCACTTCAGATTTTTCCACTGAAGCACACTTGACAATCCAGATGACATGCCTTCTGGGGAAGGGAAGCCCCTGGCAATTGACGGTTCCTTTTCTTGGAATTCAGCAGCCCAGCCCCCAAAGGACATGTCTGCATGTCTGCTGATTTGTATGCCAGGGGATGACCGCCTATCATCTGAGGGGGTCACTCGAGTTCAGACCCTCAGTTCTTGTGCGCCAATTGGACATTCTTGTCCTCTTGTCCTCTTGTCTTGTTTGAGAATTCTAGGAATAATAAAAGGTCTATGGGGCACGTTGTTTCTTGCAATAGGTGCCAAGAATCGATAAGATCATGGGAGAATAATAGTTTTACGGACAGTAATCAAGTAGCCTTTAGCCTTTCAGCCTTTCATGTGTCCTGGGTAGGTTTCAAGGTTTTGAGGGTATCTCGCAAGGGAAGAGAGAAGATAAAGAGACACCCATATGCAAGTGACCTACAGTGACCTCCCGGGAGAAAAGAGATACTTGAGCTTACAGCCATTGCCACCCGGAGTATAGACAGAAAGGCAGCGATAAAGAGAGAGAGCGAGAGAGAGCGAGAGGGGTGGGAGGGGGACGGAGCAGACCAGGCTGCCTGTCTTGGTTGGAACACATACTTTGGCGAGACATTTGTTTTTGCGATGAATGCTAATTACACCAGAAAACAACAGATACCCCTGAACAGTGCCCAAGGACAACTGCTTTCATCAAGCCCACCTTGGTCCGTCCCACAGCACCTTCTCCTCCATCTAATTACTGTCAGAATCATTAACTAGGTCAAACAGCCCGCTTGTGTTAGCATTGCGGCGCATCTAACCAAACAGAGTCCATCAAGAGCGCAGCACCACATAAAAGATTCAGCGAAGACGCAGAAACATGCTCCTCCGCCTGCATTACGGCGGCGGCAGCAGTCGGCCCGAGATACAGTCATCACTCAAGCCTGTGGATTTCCCCGTGCCATTTCAGAGTGGAGGTTATTGATGGTATTATCTAAGCCGCCGGGTTTATGTCTAGCGTGGCACCTATGCTCCAGATAGAAAAAGGCAGAGGAGAAAAAAGCATTCCGAGGTTCTTGAGCTTATAACTTTGGGCGATCCAGTTACTGTCAGTTGCTGTAACGATACAGTTGTGCCTGGCATTAAAGGGTTCTGAGGAGTCTAATCTTATTTAGGGAAGCTTTCGAGTTTTCATCTTTTTATCACAACTACAGAACAGACCGTGCTTGAGGGATGCTTTGACAGGATACGGTTTTCTACAGCTTTGAACTCGTAACCTTGTAGTTATTGATTTGAGGCCTCTTACCATGCGACCATTCCTGCAACTCCAAGAATTCCCTCAGTGCAATTGGCAGGGATCCAATTTCCAATTGGCTGAGAAGGCAAATTGGACTTTTGATAGTTTGTCAAATCCAGAACCCAACAACCCAATCAAGGATCCCGTGCAGGTGAATGTGTCATTTGGACAAAGTGTCAGATCCCTTTAGGTCCCAGTGGGCCCCTAGCATCTCAATTAACACACATGATCTGACTCATTAACTAATGAATATGCTTGACGTTGATTGGACTTGTGGATTTAAATTCATTACAATGCTATTTGGACTCCAGGAATCCCCTTAATCCAGTTGTCAGGGATCTTATTTCCAATTGGCTCAAGGCAAATTGGACTTGGACTTGATAGTTTGTCAAATCCAGAACCCAACAACCCAATCAAGGATCCTGTGCAGGTGAATGTGTCATTTGGTTTGTTGGAATAGTAAAAGAACAGAGAGTCTGATCCCTGTTAAGTCTCTATGGGCCACTGGCCTGCAGAAATCTGAGGTTCTCTCAATTAACACACATGATCTGACTCATTAACTAATGAACATGCTTGACGTTGATTGGACTTGTGGATTTAAATTCATTACAGTGTTATTTGGACTCCAAGAATCCCCTTAATCCAAGTGTCAGGGATCCTATTTCCAATTGGCTCAGAAGGTGAATAGGATTTTTGATAGTTTGTCAAATCCAGAACCCAACAACCCAATCAAGGATCCCGTGCATGTGTCATTTGCTTTGTCGGCAGCAAGACGCCTTGCTACTGTAGCATATGGGTGACAAGTGGGGTCAATGCATATGGCACATGTCAGCCAGCTTGTTTCCCCCCAGGGTGCTTCAGAAGCAGAAACTGGATGCCCAACTTTGGCTTGCGGATAACAAACGGGAGATGGGGGAATAGGGTGCCGCTGACTGCCAACCCCAACAGATGCCTCCTTGTTGAAACCCACAGCCCCCCACAGCTCCCCCCCTGTACATGTTAAATCTGAGTCACTGATGTGCAAGATGTATCTCATCCACTTCTTCTCTAGACCTGGCTTGGCTTCGGTCTTCACTTATCATTTACTGTATCTGGAATGTGCAGATAGTCTCTCAGCATGTAGAGAAGATGTAGGAAGGTCTGAGGCTCAGGCTAGATGACCAGTGGGATGCAGAAGAGAGCAGCTGACGTAATCGTTCAGCCCAGGCAGAGCGATTCAGCAGGCCGAAGCAGCAGGGTGTTGAGAGTGGTGGCCGGGCGTGGTGCCCAGAGTTCTGCATGTGCTCACTGCACCTGTTGGATGAAGGTTTGACAGACTGGACTGTTGTCAGGGCAATATTATGAGACATCACCATGGCGAGCAAACCAGGCGCTGTCTTGTGAAAATCTCGGAAGTTACTTGGTTAACTTTTTTTCTTACACCATTTAAAATGACCTGTTATCTCACGATTACGGCAATTACATTTCCTTGCCATTACATGTAAAACCAGCCACCACCTGGTTTTCGAACTGCCTGCTTGGAAGACAGGGCCGGCTAGGAACTGTATAAGTGATGTGGGGAGAGAGAGAGAGAGAGAGAGAGAGAGAGAGAGAGAGAAAGACATCGACCTACCTGGAGAGACCAAGGTCGGTTGTGCTGTCTAGGGCTCTGGCTGCTGATGGCAGGCGCCATGACCCAGCGATCCTCAGGTCACAGTGCCAGTGTCTTAAGTCTGTTGTGGCTTCTGTGCAAGTGGCCTATGCCATTGCCAAAACACTAGACTGGCGGGGGCTGGGGGGTCGTATTGCCACTGTGTTGACCCTTGGTGTATTACAAGTAACAGCAACTGAAACTGATTATGTTGAAGTTGGAGCAAAAGAGCTGTTGTTTACTAAAAATTCTGCAACTAAAGGAAGAGCAGACATCAGAGGAGAGCAAAGTCCATATGGTCATTGAACCGACTGAGGCAGAAGGAGAGTGGAATTTCTGTGCTTGTCCAGCCACTGAGAGACACGGCGAGGACATGCAGGTACATGGCATGTACAACCATTTATCTCACACCAGTGTACGCACAGTCGTGCTCCATGTCGTGCTCCTTGGTGTCGAGCCTTGGTGTAGTGATGGATGATCAGTTATCGTTCTCAAGTCATGTTGCAAATGTAACTCGGTCCTGCAGATTTATCCTGTACAACATCCGGAGAATTCGACCCTTCCTCTCTAGAGAGTCGCCCAGGTGCTCAGATGTTCAGTCTCTCGTCACTTCAAGACTTGACTACTGCAGCTCTCTTCTGGCTGGTCTCCCTCTGCGCACCATCAGGCCCCTGCAACTCATCCAGAATGCAGCGGCACGGGTCGTCTTCAACGCTTCTAAGTTCAGCCATGTTCATCTCCTCCACTGCTGCTGCGTTCTCTCTTCACTGTAGCTTCCTGTAGCTGCTGCCCAGGTCATCAGATTCAAACCCCTGACTCTGGTCTACAAAGCCAAGACTGGACCAGCCAGCCCCTCCGTACTTGATGGCTATGGTCAAAAGCCGATCTGCACCAAGAGCCCTTCCAGCTTCAAGTACGGCTCGGCTCGACCCGCCATCCTTTAAGATCCACGGAAGCCGAGCGTCCAGACTTTTCTCTGTCCTGCACCGAAGTGGTGGAACGAACCTCCCCTGGGTGTCCGAACTGGGAGTCCAACGCTCGCTGTCCTCAAACCCAGACTGAAGACCCTCCTCTTCTGAGAGTACTTGGGTGAATAGTAGAGTATTATGGTCTCCTTATTGACTTGTGTTTAGTAGAGTCTAAACTTAGAGGATCTTTGAATTTTTAGTCTATTTAAACTAGCTGAGGTTTTTTTGAGTAAATAACAAAGCACTTTTGTAAGTCGCTCTGGAGAAGAGCTGAATCCAATAAGCAATAAGATGCTACCAAGGGAACCAATAACAGTTGAGGTCTGCTTTACCATGACGTGTAGTTATGGCAAAGGCTTTGGCTTAGGGTTCACCCTACGCTGTACCTCATGTGCAAGGAGGCGTATTGATTCAGCAGATGATGAAGCAGGGCGCACTTGTGAGTGCAGTTATCAAGGCCAAAGCGAGGGGTATATACACTGCATATACACTGTAAACCTGAGGCAAATGATGATGAGGGCAGGGTTGTCATACAGAGAAGAACCAGGTGGGAAGATCGGAGGTCGGAGGCTCGGATAAAAACAAACACCGGTGGGAAAGCACATGGGCAAAGTGTTACACTTACAGTGATGTACAAGTGACCTTCCTGCCTTTGATGAGGGAATCTTGACTGACCTTGGCGTTCGGAGGACGCTGGAGAGGTCAGCCGGATCAAATAGCTTCTATTTGAACGAGTCCCCTTTTAGCCAGTGCGGCTGATCTCTTGCAGCGGTGCGATCGCAGGCAGGCGCAGGCACGTGCCGTCCTGTCCTCGTACGCTGCCATGCTCGCAATTAGGTCCGGAATAATAAATGAGGATTGCGGCGCGATGATTATTCATTACTGTAATTACAGTCATTATAAGTCTATGGAGTTGAGAAAAATGGAAATGAATTTGGTTAGCTTGTGGCGTGGGACGAGTTCTTTCGCCATGTATAATTACTGTAATACTAGCCACTTCCTCCCCTGTAGTCCCACTCCCAGTGCGAAAAGCCCTCCGCACTGCCTCGCGTATGAATATGTGCATGAGCAAAAAGCTCGGCCTCTAATAAAAGCGGGGAGAAAAGACCCATGTTTTATTTAGCAATGGAGGAGAGAGATCAGTCGAGTGGCGGTAGAGTGGGTGTTGAGGCTGAAATGAGTGGTGTGAGACGTACACACACACACACACACACAGACAAATACGCCGCACTCCTCACCCACACACTACCAAATGCATTCACGTACATGCAAGGACACAAAGCTGACGCCTACATGGCTAGCATTCTAATACACACGCTCTCACACTCATGTACAGCCACAGTTTTCGTCCACAAGCAAGATGAATTTGAGCCATTCCGCCGGAGAAGGCACTCCAGGCGCCCAGGAGGGCTCCCTGAGAGGGACCACCTATGTATTCATACAACGCCAACCGCCGCCCTGTAAATAACGCCCATCGATCTATTATCAATACTCCACTAGTATAGGGACAAGCTAATAAGTCTAGTGCTCTCTCCCGGCGCTTGCACCCAGGCTGCGGATTGAGCCGTCGAGGGAGAGTTGTTGTGTGTTTGAGCGCGATAGTGTGTGTGTGGGGAACCAGAGGGTTACGAGTGCATCTCCAGACCAGAGCTGAGATTGGAGTGGGCTCTTTGCGCCGTGGGACGAGGATGAACAAGCGCTGCCTGATTTCTCTGTGTCCTCATTATGGCAGACAAGGTGCTCGGCCGCAAATCAATGAAAAAAGGCTTAGGGACTAGCACTAGCCGTAGTGCGTGATTGGCCTATGCGTATGAGTGTGTTTGCGCACACGTGCCCAGCGTAGTCCGGCTGCCGAGACATGTTTGATGCCGGCTTGTTAAGTTTTGCCAGGAGCTACGCCAGGAGTAGTGGGTGCTTATACCCTACAAATTAGCATGGTGCTAACTGCATGTCTGCACACTAGCCTTGAAAAGCATTCAGCTGTGGGTTCTGATACTGTGTGGCATTAAGTTCTCTACAAGAATGTAGAAGGTTGTACCTAATATCTAATGGATAAGGATGAGGGATAATCTCTGAAGATAATTACACAGATTAAAACAATAGTAGCCGCCATCTGGACACTCAAAATGTGTGATAATTTATGTCATACAGTGTTACAGTAGATACAAAAAGGATGTCATAAAGGGTTCTATTAAAATAAGTGCATTTAAGATGGTTAAGAAGACTGATGGGCATACTTAGCAGAAAGACAGACCGATCCGGATGCTCTCTCCGGTCATGTGTCTCTCGCCCTTTCAATCTAAAAAAATTCAATTTCTGGGACGTGGGGCGACAGACAGGGAGCTGCTATGAATAAAGGAGGGGCGGTGATATCTGATAGCTATAGTAATAGCAGAACCCTCTTGAGGCCTGTATATGCTTACACAAAAGTTTGTGGACACCCCTTCTAATGTGAATGCATTCATACACAGCTCGTCTCGTCCCTGTAGAGAAGTACTGCCAGTAGAGAAAGGACTCTCTGGAGCAGATGTACATAAACCTTTTGGGACTATGCCATGCAGCGTTACATGAGATTAACAGTTTGCCATGTATGTTATACAGTGATACGTGAGAGTAAGAGTGTCATAGAGTGTCAAGTGAGATGTAAGAGCAGTATGTTGTACAGTATTGCGTTAGATTAAGGGCTCATCGCAATGCTCGTTGCTGTCTTACACCCCACCAACAGTCTATTTTCACTCCCTCCTTATACGTAGTTTAAACAGCAGCGCTGCTTGTGAATATATCTACGCTGACAGGTGCGGGGGTCTCGAAATGAAGGGTGTTCAGGTCAGTTTCTGGAGTATTGCTCTGTATCTCAGCAACAGAAAACACAGCAGGAGCTCCACTGACTGACATTGTCAACAGTCAGACGTTCGTTCGTTGCTATCTCGGCAGTAAATTGTCAACACAGCCCGACGCTCGTACACCCCCTGCACACTTTACACCACTGAAATATCAACTTGCCAAGGTCAGTCTGACCGCACCTGGCTCTTAAAGGGATGGCGAGTGACACACTGATTGGTTTATTACTGCACGTTACTCCCCAAAAAAAACACACCCATGATTCATTAAGAGACTCATTTCATTACTTTTTTTGGCTGTTTTGAGTCGAGCAAGGCGAACTTTTTGCGTCGTTACCATAGCAAAGACCCACCGACACGCCCCCTAAATCACAGCTCGCCTGAAAAGATCGCTAAAATAGGGCCCTAGGAGTGTCATAGAGCGTTACATTAGATTACCTGTATCTCATACTATGCCATGACTAGAGATTGCCTTTCGGTATCTAGGCGTATTGTTGTTGTTATTGGACAGACGGCAACTGAAAATGTTAGATCGGATCTGAGAAAGGAAGAAAAGAAGAACTTCATTTCAAATCTGTAACTAATCTGTCTGAAACAGCAGATACTCACACTGTGTAATCTGATGATGATAGCTGTGTGCTTCTTCCTGTGGGGTGGTGGGGGGGGTGGTGTTTATAGGAGCTTGACAGCCTCCTTTCAGATGCTGATCTAAAGCTTCGATGAAAAACAGCCCTTTTTAAAGCTTAGGAGTTTATAAAGAAATAAAACTCAATATTTGAATATTTCCGCTGCGGATATCGGTAAGGTTGCTGCAGTGCAGGCTGGAGCGGCTGCACTTGGTTAAACTGCAGTCATTTTTAATGCAGAGTTATTACCCCACCATTAATGGTGAAACCGTGAGTTCCTGACGGTACGAGCGACGCCCTCATCGCTTATTCCTCCATTCTGCTCCCCTCTTCTGGCACAGCTTATCCGTGTCAGAAGCACAGCTACAGCGAACCACAGCAGCCGCAGAACAGATGGAAATGTCATAAGCCCCTTTTTTTCAGGGTGGGTTGTTTTTTTTTTTATATTTATTTATTTTTTATTATTAATGCTTCTTGTCAGATTTGAGAACATCTTCAATGTGTTGTTAGCGTTCCTGACACCTAAACGACAGACCGTATTTCAAGTCGTCGGGCTGAAAACTTCAGCAGCTCATGTTGTTGGGAGAGTTTGTCACGGAGGTGAATCCCCCCCCCCCCCACATTATTATTATTCTGGTACCTTTGATGATGATATATTAATAGCCGAAACCCATTTCTCATTTTAGGGAGGTAGCATCACCACACCCATCCTCCGCTACAAGCCCTGGGCTTGTTTTATGTCAGAGGAAACCATTAGGACACCCCATGAAACATATTATTAAATGACACAAGTATTGGGACACCTTCACATCCCATCCCATTCTAACCCATAGGCTGTATTAATATGGAGCTGGTCCTCCTTTGCTCTAAGCTCTACCAGCAGCAGCAGGTCTGGAGCTCTGCAGTTATGGAGTCAGTTGGAGGCTTTTCTGCACTCTGCTCTGAGCTCAGCACTCGGCCCTGACCCCGCTCTGTAACTTTACGTGGTCTGACAGACACTCGGTGGACACTGAGCTGCTCTCTGTGAGCTGTTCCTCCTAAACTCTTCCACTGTTCAATAATAACACCACTCACAGCTGATGGAGGAAGATCTAGGAGGGAAGGTCTAAATTTCACCAGCTGACTTGTAGTTGTTGGTGCAGCGGTGTCTCCTATTACATACAGAACCATGCTGGAGTTCAGTGAGCTCTTCAGAACCTCCCGTTATTTCACTGATGTGTGGAAGAAAGGCCGACTGCAGGGCTGGGGCTTGATTTTATACACCTGTGGCAATGAGACTGAATGGGACACCTGAATTCGAAGACTATTAAGAGGTGTGTCCCAATACTTTTGTCCACACAGTGTACTCTTGTGTAATGAAAGTGTGCTATTCCATCTTTCTTTCTTTTGTTTCCTCTCCTTCTCTCTCTCCGTTCACATCTCTCTCCTCGTCCTCCAGTGTAACTCCAGGCGTGTGTCGGTTTCGCTGCTCTTCCCCTATTCTTCCTCATTGCATCAGCTCCCTGTTGCTCCATGAAACCTGACATCCAGCCAGCTCCGATGCTTTATGTACTGGAAAGCTGTACAGTGTGTACTGTAAAACTCTGAAGTGTCGTAATACCAGCGTGGCTCTGCTGCAAATGAGCCAAGCATATTCCGCACCTCGTCTCAGACACTGTCTGCTCACTGTGCGCATCCCAGCCATACGACTTACTCAGAACAGCAGTGAGCGAGGCGGGGGGGTGTGGGGGGTTGTGCAGTACTTCATGTACTGTAACTTCATTAGGGTCGTCTGCTGAAGAGAAAGACAACAGACAACAAAATGGATAGAAGGGACTAATGAAGGATTACCCTGTCCTCTGTGACTTTAGGTCCACCATCAAGTGCTTAAAGGACCAATCCGGAGAACAGAGGTCGAGGTCAGCAGTGAATCTGATCTGTCTGTAAAATGATGGATCTCAGAAATTGTCATTTTAGTTGAGTTTTAATTAAATAAAATCAATTCAATTTTTTATATTTTTAGTGGTGCTTTGTAAAAAATTTAATGCACTATTGAAATTAATAAAGATAATTAAGCACAATTAAGTACAATTATGAATTATATTAATAAAAGAAAAATACAGTTTAATAATAAATAATCTTAAATTAAATATTTAATTAAATATTAACAACCATGTACATATTAGGTATATTATTATGAACATTATAAATTATATATATATATTATTTATATATTTAATAATATAAATAGTAAATCATATAATAATAATAAATAATATCCCATCACCTGACAAAACAAGTTAACCTAAAGCCCCTGGAAACCAAACTCTGAGTTTTCTTCCTAATGAAGCTAATCTGGCTCCTCAGGGCCCCTTAGTGTAAATCTACAAAGTCTGTCCAATGCAGATCTTCCCAAAGTCTAAAAAACCTCTGCTATATTTCAATGGAATGGGTGGAATGGGTGGTCCAAAAGAATGGGTCAGGGTTACTTCATCATACCCCTGACCAATCACAAGGCTAACCTGGCGCCGGCCTCTCTTTGAGTCTGAGTTGAGTTCAGTCTGAATCTAAAGCTAAACCTGGTGAGCTAAAGCTCAAACTGCGACTCACAGCCAGGAAGAATGGCCAGTAGAAAGCCATCTCCTCTGGACAGTAGAGACAGCTGGCCCAACAGAAGCAGGACACACTTTTTTAAAATACCCTTGATCCCATAAGAAACAATGAATGAGTATGAATGAGAATGGCGTCCCAATACTTTTGTCCATTTAGCATATGTCCAAGCCAAAAACAGCTCAGGAACCTTTTATTTTAGTAGCGCCGCTGGGGAGTTGGGGGTGATGAGGTGGGGTGGTGATCTTCTCACACTCACTAACACTGACTTCACTAACGCTCTTGTTGCTGAATGCAATCAAACACTCACAGCAATGCTTCTCCAAAATCTACTAGACAGTCTTCTTTTCTGGACAGCAGAGACGGTTACTCCAACAAAATCAGCAGGAACAGCTCTTTTTTTAACAGCCTTGATTTCCAAAGAAACCTGAATGAGCAGGTGTCCCAATACTTTTGTCCATACATTGTGTGTAAACGAGCTTTGTTCTGATTGGCTGCCGTGCATGTATGTTGCCTCATTGGAAACACTCCTTATAGCTTCAGCATGAGTGGGTGGGTGGGGCTAAACTGCTGTAGGCTGAATGCTTGTGGCTGTCTGGCTTGGGGATACGCTGAGGAACCTGCAGGTCTTATAGAGCACTGCAGTTTTCCATCATGTGGAGCCTTTCGATACACACCTAGAACAACCCACATTTCGACCAGATCCTTGGAGAGCCCCTTCCGGGGGATATCTGGACTGAATCAGATGATAGCTTGTGGATTTACTGTTCGGACGCTACAGGTTGCGCCCAGAGGAGCGAGGCCTTGTCTAGATCCCAGAGCTCCTGCAGCCATATGGAGCCATTGAAGCGATTTCTATTTAACAACAGCGCAGTGGAATGACGCGGCGCAGCAAATGCTAAGTAATGGTCTGGGGTGGAGGATTTTAGCTGTCTCTCCGTCTCTGACAGCGAGCAGCGCTGGGGGTGAAACAGAGCGGCGGTGGAGGGCAGGAGAGACAGAGGAAAATACATAAAGCTGAGGAAAACAGATCAATAAATATTTCAGCAGCTGCTCCCTACTCACACACACACTCTCTTCCTCAAGCCAAATGGGGGAGGGAGGGGAGATACAGGGTAGGACACAGCAAGACTGAATTTTAGAGAGAACGAGAGTGAGAGAGAGAAAGAGAGAGAGAGAGAGAGGTGCGTGGAGAATAAGAGAGAGAGAGCGAGGGGCAAGTAGAGACACAGATCACTAATGAGTTCCACGATGCGCTGAGCTCCGCTGGGATCGGGACTGCTGGAGAAAACTTTAGAGGGCCAGAAAAGCACACAGCGTGAGGATGGCATTTCAGCGCTGATGTCTGCTCATGCTGAGCGTAGTTTCGCCCTGTCCTTACCTCCCATTTGCCGCGTCTGGGAGATGCAACTGCACTGATGACTGTATTTGTGTCGCTAATCCATCAGTCAGTCAACTAAAAACATGGACGCTGTGTTTCCCTTCCCAGACTGTCCGCCATGTTGTCACATTTGCTACCAGGGTCTGCTTAGTAGAGGCCAGAAGCGGAGCCAGATTTGCCTAGTCATTCGGTAGAGCCCCCCCAGCCCCCCTTCTCCCAGACCAAGCCGCAGTGCTGTGCGCTGTATTTAGGTCTGTTTTGGCCGTTTTGCTGCTTGCTGCTTAAACTTTGCTGGAGTAGCATGCTCACTGCAGTGTTTTAGGGTTGGTTTTGTGTTCTCAGATTTCAAAAATATCTGGACATATGTGGACAAGGCCTCTGGAGCAATAACTATATATAAGAGTATATCTAAAAGGCAGGTTTCTTTGCTGGGAACAGGGTTGAGTTTTTTTTTTTTGCATAGTCTTAGCAAATGCATGGTGTGGTTAAGTAGCGGCTCTACTAATGGCATTACGACATTCCAATGATTATTATTTCACTTACTTTATCTCACATCTGGATAAAATAAAATGCAATAAAAACTAAACTGGTGATTTTGAGACAGTACATTTGCCACAGCAACATAAAAAAACTCCACATTGGTAGCTTGTTTTGTTTCTGGCATAAAACCGTGTGAGATGGAGTTAAAAAGACCTGCTGTTTGAACACAATGAGAAAAACCTTGTCAGATGAGCTTCAACCTTGCGCTGTATTTAGGTCTGTTTTGGCCGTTTCGCTGCTTCTTGAGGAATTTGACTTCAGCTTTTGTAGGGTTTTAGCACCCCCTGCTGGACTAGCATGTTCACCGCAGTGTTTTAGGGTTGTTTTTTGCGTTCTCATGTGGATGGGGTGATTTTCAAAAATGCTGCTGGAGACCTTTCAAAAATATCTGAACACATGTGGACAGGGCCTCTAGAACAATAACTATATCTAAGGGTATGTCTAATATCAGATTTCTTTGCAGGGTAACAGGGTTGATATTTTTTTAGCACAGCATTAGAAAATACATGACATGGTTAACTAGCGACTGTACTAATGGCGTTATGTTGCTCTAATGGTATATATTATTATTATTTACTTTTTATTTATTACTAAATATATTATTTACCTCAGTTATGTATAAAATGACATTTATATTTGTATATAAAATTCATATATTTCTATTTAAATAACAATAAAAAAATTGTTGTCGTGTCAGCGTGACTTTGTTATTCAGTGTCACTGAAAATAAAGGTGAGTGAGGTCAGATTCTGCCACTGTGGCTTTCTCGTTTTAGGTCTTTATGTCTTGTTGATTTCTTCTGCTGTCACTGATTACTGATTCTGCGAAGCTGATGTGATTTGATGTGATTTGATGTAACGTCATTACATTTTCATCCTGAAAACGTTGCACACGTCGACATGCGACAACAAGGGAGGCCTCAGTAACACCCCTTGAGACAAACCTGGGCTGACATTAGCAACTCGTCGCCTCCTATTGTCAGCATTCGGCTAATCACCACGCACTCGCCTCGAGTCAGGTTGTTAGATAACCTCCGACTCAGGCCGTGTGACACACGGTTAGCGCTAAACATGGAGGAAAAGTGGTTAGCATAGCTAGAAGAGAGCGGTAGCCATCATCCCGAAGCCCATCGTCCCATCTTTTGTCCACAGTATGTTGTTCTGCTCGACTACATTTGTCATAAGGTGTTTTCACCACGCCTTCACTTTGAGTCGGCGAGAGTCAGGGCGAGGGAAAGCGCGACAGAACGAGAGAGAGGGAGAGAGAGAGAGAAGGGACACGACCAAGGTGTTATGAAAAAAAATATGATGGAGGTAGTTTCTTTGGCGACTGGAGAAGAGACAGATGGCGAGTGGGGAGATGGCAGAGAGAGAGAGGGAGCGAGAGAGAGAGAAAGAGAGAGAGAGAGAGAGAGAGAGTGCTATCTAGATTGATCTGAAGGCAAAGTCATTACGCACCATCATAAACAACAGGTTTCTCTGACCGCTAAGGAACGCGCGACTAGCGCTGTGCGTAGGAGTGCGCTAGCGTTTCCCCGGTCCCCTGAATGGCCCTGCAGAAGCGGCGGTGGCAGCGAGGAGCTGGCACTGAAGTGAAATCATCCTCATTAGTCCGTCATTGCAGTGAGACGAGCCACAACTACTAGGCTATTAGCCTAGGCTGGGCCTCGCTAATGAAAACGTCGGCTTTTTCACCCCTGCGTTAGCCGAGGCTTGGTACAAAGGGCTCCGGTGTCGGATCGGGGCGGCACCCTGTTATTTTTCTCCGGGAAAGCTTAATGTGGACGCGACAGAGGCCGGTAATAAACAGTTAGCGACTCTGGGACGTCCCCTTTTGTAAGGCCAGGCCTTGCTAGCCGTCCTCGGAGATGAAGAGATCTAGCTCAATTTCCTTGTCACTTGTTCAGACTGACACTTGATAGATATTCCGGCTGTGGAGGCGCTGATAGGATTTCCCAGCAATAAAGGACAGATATTAACATCGCATTCACTCGGGGAGGACTCGGCTAGGTGGAAATTTCACTGAGGATTAGCGTGCGGCAGAGCGCTAAAGGAGTAGCGGCTGCTGCGCTTCCCATTGTGGTGGGAGATTCCGGCTAATCGGTATGGAGTTTTGCAATGTGTCCTGACGTGATACCCCAAAGGAGGGTGCACGGATGAAGGGACGGGACGGGTGGGGGTGATCTGACCTTAGCCGTGCTATCGGAGGAATTTTGGAGGCGGGCCTATTTTGGAAAGACTCAAGTCATCTTTGTGTTTTATTCAATTTTGATTGAAGATCTGAAACAGGTGCGTCGAACAAATGCAGTAAATGGACAAAAGTATTGGGACACTTGCTTTTGTTAAAGTAATTTTGCTCTCTACTCTCCAGGGAGAAAGAAAGGCTTTCTACTACATATTGGAGAAGCATTGCTGTGAGAATTTGATTGCATTGGAGCATCAGAGAGGTCAGGATGTGTGCCACTAGTGGGATGCTAGGCGAATACGAGCGAAATGTTTCTCATCAAGCACTCTCGCGCAGAGCAGACTGGATTGCAACCCTCCATCCCGCCCTCCCCCCACCGAACATGATAAGATAGACCCGACTCTAAAGTACGGCTCAGAACCGGATAGGAGAGATTACCAAGTGAACAGTTTTGGTGGCATTCCAGCATTCCTTCGCATCTGCGAGCAGTTTAATATTAAGGCGTTTTGTTGCATGACTGTGCTCTGCCCTCAAATTTTCCTCAGCCTTCTCATTTCAATATCATTAAGCCAAAAAAGAGGCAATTTTAGTGCGTTTAATTAATTTTAATGAATTTCACTGCATTATGTCCTGTTTGGGTGAACGAGATATCCATGCTTAATGAAATTCGCTTTCATTTCCAAATGGAATCGCTCTCGTCGCTTGTTCTCTCCAGCCTCGTCTCTCTTGAAAAAACAAGCGCGTAGCGTTGCGGAGTTACAGGGCGCTTCTAGCTCACAGAGCCCTTCAAGTGTGCGGGAATTGGCTTTTAATTAATTCGTTACTGATTTTATATAATTAAGGGTCATGTATCCGACTTGTCCGGCCTTCTGATTACTGGCACAGGTTGACACACCTGAACCGCATTCATTTCCATTTTCCTGGACTACAAATGTCAGCAGCATTGGACATGCCCACTCTCACCTAAGCCATAATACATTGTGGCCAGTTTATTAGAAACATCTACTATCATGAGTCATTGTATCATGAGTTGTATGTTTTTTGTTGCCCTAAACTGTGTTTTTACAGTTTATCAGCCACTTAAATGTCCAATAATCTATATATGTGTGTGAATGGGTATTTGTGACATCACAACCGTGACTTTAATGAGAATGTGGGACGCAACTTAGTGACATCACAACTGTGACTTCCATTAAAATGTGCCACGAAATTTTGTAACATCACAACTGTGATTTCAATAGAAATGTGCCATGAAACTTCAATGAGAATGTGGTAGGAAACTGTGACATCACAATCATGACTTCAATGAGAATGTGATACAAAACTGTGACATCACAACTGTGACTTCAATGAAAATGTGGCACAAACCTTTGTGACATCACAATCACAACTTCAATTACAACGTGGTACAAAACTGTGACATCACAATCATGACTTTGATGAGAATGTGGGACGCAACTTTGTGACATCACAATTATGACTTCAATGAGAATGTGGTACGAAATTTTGTGACATCACAACCGTGACTTCAATGAGAATGTGGTACAAAGAGATCGGTGCTCTGGGCCGCTCCCGGGCTCGGAAACAGCTTCCACACTTGACCTAACGTACCGACCTCGTGGAATAAGCGAACCTGGGTCCGAAAAAAAAGCTCCAGTGTGAAAACGTCCTTAAATCAGGACATTTCTGCTGTTTGGTTTCCAGACCCTGGTAGAGAATGGTAGCAGTGCCGTTTAACCGTGTTGACTTACTACATGAGGCTCTATTTTAGTGTACCGGCCCTTTAAATGTAATCACAACATCAGCTGTATTTCTCATTATGAGATTGTTATATGATATAAGGCTAATTAGCTCAGTGCGTGTGAGTAATTGTAAATAGTGAAACGGTGTTAGTCCACTGACACTTCATTTGGCTTATCTGCAAAGTGATCTGCCATTATCTGCGTTCTCTCGCCAGGACATCATTTTTCCCGCCGTATCTGGTGTCGTCCGCGGTTACCTTCTAACCCGGACTGTGATTACTGATGCCTTGCTGTGTTTTTTTTTATTTTTATTGCAGCTTCCATCTCCTGGCGTTCAGCGCAGAACCCCAGGTGATTTGTTTCAGGGTGATATTAAAAGTCATTAAGTGTTTGTCTTTAAACCCTGTCATCTCCTGCCCTTTCAGTGCACGTGGCGGACTGCTCGCTGGCTTACCACCCTGTTACACAATCAAGTCATTTCCTCTTGTCTTTGTTTTTTGTTTGTTTATTTATTTATTTTATTTATTTAATATAATTTTTTTATTTATTTCCGCTGCTTCTCCGGGGAAATGAGTGCAAAATGCACAGCAGTGGCTGGTGAGCTCGCAGAGCTATGGTGACCTTTGCATGGTCCGCTCCGTTCCATCAGACAGTAATGAAAGCTTCATGGAGGTCAATTGTCTCCCTGATGTTGGGCAATATCGTCGCAATACCCGCCCCATTTGTGCTGACATGTCAATATGTGGCGAGTTGGGGAATGGAGGCTGGGCTGCGCTCCTGAAATGAAAGGTTGGCTTGGACACATACTAAATGGACAAAAGTATTGGGACGCCATTCTTATTCATGCTCATTTATTGTTTCTTATGGAATCCAGGGTATTAAAAAAGAGCAGCTGTCTCTACTGTCCAGGGGGGGGAAGCTTTCTACTGGATTTTAGATGCCTCACAGCATAAGCAACCAAATGTTGGATGATGGATGATCACCACACCATGGGAATTGTGGGGAAATTGCCTTTTAATTAATTCGTTACTGATTTTATATAATTAAGGGTCATGTATCCGACTTGTCCGGCCTTCTGATCACCGGCACCGGTTGACACACCTGAACCGCATTCATTTTTCATTTTCCTGGACTACAAATGTCAGCAGCAATGAACTTGCCCACTCTCACCTAAGCCATAATACACTGTGGCCAGTTTATTAGAAACATCTACCATCATGAGTCATTGTATGTTTTTGTCACCCTAAACTGTGTTCTTACAGTTTATCAGCCACTTAAATGTCCAATAATCTATATATGTGTGTGAATGGGTTTTTGTGACATCACAACCATGACTTCAGTTACAATGTGGCACGAAACTTTGTGACATCACAATCATGACTTCAATGAGAATGTGGTACGAAACTATGTGACATCACAATCATGACTTCAATGAGAATGTGGTATGAACCTTTTTGACATCACAATCATGACTTCAATGAGAATGTGGTATGAACCTTTTTGACATCACAATCATGACTTCAATGAGAATGTGGTACGAACCTTTGTGACATTACAATCGTGACTTCAATGAGAATGTGGTATGAAACTATGTGACATCACAATCATGACTTCAATGAGAATGTGGTATGAACCTTTGTGACATCACAATCATGACTTCAATGAGAATGTGGTACGAACCTTTGTGACATCACAATCATGACTTCAGTTACAATGTGGGACGCAACTTTGTGACATCACAACTGTGACTTCAATAGAAATGTGCCATGAAACTTTGTCACATCACAACCATGACTTCAGTTACAATGTGGTACGAAACTTTGTGACATCACAATCATGACTTCAATGAGAATGTGGTATGAACCTTTTTGACATCACAATCATGACTTCAATGAGAATGTGGTATGAACCTTTTTGACATCACAATCATGACTTCAATGAGAATGTGGTACGAACCTTTGTGACATTACAATCATGACTTCAATGAGAATGTGGTATGAAACTATGTGACATCACAATCATGACTTCAATGAGAATGTGGTATGAACCTTTGTGACATCACAATCATGACTTCAATGAGAATGTGGTACGAACCTTTGTGACATCACAATCATGACTTCAGTTACAATGTGGGACGCAACTTTGTGACATCACAACTGTGACTTCAATAGAAATGTGCCATGAAACTTTGTCACATCACAACCATGACTTCAGTTACAATGTGGTACGAAACTTTGTGACATCACAATCATGACTTCAATGAGAATGTGGTACGAAACTATGTGACATCACAATCATGACTTTAATTAGAATGTGGTACGAACCTTTGTGACATCACAATCATGACTTCAGTGAGAATGTGGTACGAACCTTTGTGACATCACAATTATGACTTCAATGAGAATGTGGTACGAACCTTTGTGACATCACAATTATGACTTCAGTGAGAATGTGGTACGAACCTTTGTGACATCACAATTATGACTTCAATGAGAATGTGGTACGAACCTTTGTGACATCACAATCATGTCACAATCATGACAATCTGCCATCATGAGCCATTGTATGTTTTTGTCTTACAGTTTATCAGCCACTTAAATGTCCCATAACCTATAGATGTGTCCCTTAAACTCCCAACTCTTCCTAAAAGTATTGTCTGAAGCACCAACCAATCAACCAACCAACCACAGCTCAGTGCTTCTAGGGGGGCTTCTGTAGGCCTCTAGCCCATGCCTGGCAATAGGGTCCTGTGAGAGTCCTATTCTTTTGACAGTGTGATACTTCTCTACAGGGACTAGACAAGCTGTATGTTTGTGCATTAGCACATCTGTGTCCGCAATGGGGGCAGTTTACAGCTGTAGTCCATTGCTTGAGGTTCCTCAAGGTTTGCGGGGTTGTTCCTCTATACCGCCACTCCTGTTCAGCACCCTGGCTTGTTTTTGAGTGAGCCTGAACAAGCCCGAGCCACTGTCTGCCTCATTCCTATTCCGCATGCACACGGTGTCCATCAAAACTTTCAATGAAAATTGATCTGTTTACCACAGAGGCCTTAATTCAGACGTGGCTATGACCACGGCAGTAGACGCGCCGCTCCTATCAAGCGGAGTTGAAAGATAAAGTCGGCGAGATCCATCACAGTCAAGACACATCGACAGAAAAAGACGTCACTATGCGCCCCTCTCCGGGTATAAATAGACGGCCCGATCGACGGCGCCTTGGGTTACGCGCATCGGGCCAGGACGAGTTGGCCTTCAGCCTGCAATCTCACTGTAATGCAACCTAATGTAATAAAAAGGCAATTAGAAAAGGGGGTTGGCTTTAAAATCTGCCAATGGATCTGTATCTTGAGCTGCACCCAGCATTAATATGCAGTAACATCGGTGGAAATGGCTTTTGACACGTTCTGAACGAGGAAATGCAAAAAATTCCAATATATCCTGGATCTTGGAGGCATTTCTAATAGGAGATTAGGAAAAAAACTAATAGCGTTAGACAACAGGGGTTTGACTTTAGTCTGTTTAACATTTAACAAGACTTAACAGCTTTGTGGTGGGGAGTGTGGGCTGGTGTGTGTGTGCATTGGTGACTTATATTTATACTATAAACCTTTAATCACGGTTTCTGATATGAAAATGATAGGATAAGATAATGCATGTAATAAACACAGATCAGCCATAACATTAGTACCACTTAATGCCTAATATTGAGTGAGTGGATCCTCATTATGCCCCTCTTAATGTGTCCTTTGGCATCTGCCACCAAGGCCAATCCTCCAGAGAGTCCTATTCTATTGGCAGTACTTCTCTACAGGGCCTAGACATTATTCCAGAGAACACAGCAGTTCTTCCACTGCTCCACAGCTCAATGCTTCTTCTGGGGGGGGGGGCTTTATACCCCTCGACTAGCCCACACTTTGCATTAGGCAACATGGTGCCAATAGGTTGATGCTTATTTATCTGCTCCTATTCTGGTCCTATTCTATTGGCAGTACTTCTCACAAGGGACTAACAAGCTGTGTGTGTCTGTTTGTGTCCATTTGCACATCAGTTTCAGCAATGGATGCAACTTAAAGTACCTAAATGCATTCATTAGAAGGGGTGTCCACAAACATTTGGACATGTAGTATCAGTACTGCTTCAGTTATAGCAGTACCTAGCAGGGCACATTACCTGGGGAAGTGAGAACTGCGGTAGAGTGAGTGTGCATCAAATTGAGATATGTGTGAGTATGTGTGGGTGTGTGTGTGTGTGTGTGTGTAAGGGGTCAGTTCAGTCCTTGTGTGGTGAGCAGTCTAATGGCCTGGGGGAAGAGCTGTAGCAGTGAGTCTGGCAGTGATGGCCTGAATGCTCTGGTACCTTTTCAGCAGTGCCAGACAGCATGACTGAGGAAGGTCTGTGGGAGGAATGGGTGGCTTCGTCGGATGAAGTGTTTATGAACCAGAAACAGTCATAATTCATTTTTTTGCGACCACTGCCGACCTCTTATCCCCCTCGAATTTAACAGGCTGCCTTGTTACTGCGTCGTAAGTCTGATATATGTAAATATGCCTAGGTTGGATTTGCTGCCTTGTTTTTGGCCTGTGGTCAGTCTCAATGTTCTGGATAGCACACTGAGCATGAAAGGACCACAGTGCTACCTGCATCGTCAGTTGTGAATGTGCCAATATAAACTAGAATCCAGAAGACCCCTCTTGGCTTAGATACGACTAAATACAGAGGTCAGTCTGGAGACACAAGCCTCTACACACTCTACACACTCCTCTGCACACTCTACAAGTCTTCTCAGAAGAGGAGGGTCTTCAGTCTGGGTTTGAAGACAGCGAGTGTTGGACTCCGCTGTTCGGACACCCAGATGAAGTTCGTTCCACCACTTCGGTGCAGGACAGAAAAAAGTCTGGACGGTCGTCTTCAGTGGATCTTAAAGGATGGCGGGTCGAGCCGAGCCGTACTTGAAGCTGGAAGGGCTCTTGGTGCAGATCGGCTTTTGACCTTCTGCATCAAGTACGGAGGGGCTGGCTGGTCCAGTCTTGGCTTTGTAGGCCAGAGTCAGGGGTTTGGATCTGATGACCTGGGCAGAAGCTACAGGAAGCCGGTGAACCTTTTGTCTTTAGCATTTCCATGTTTGGGAATATTGTTGCTGACTTTTGGCCTAAAATTCCTAAGATTCCTCCTAAAAAACAACTGCTATATTTACATTATGTCAAAAAGTGGAAAAACAAGGGCTTCCAGAGGTTCAGAGGTTCAGTGGTGTAAGTTGCTACCAATAAGGCCCAGGAGTCGTGAGTTTGCCATCAGCAGCTGGAGTCAGAGAGAGCACAATTGGCTGTGTTCTCTCCGGGTGGGTAGATGGCGCTCTTTCTCTCTTCTCTCATCACAATTAAGGAGATGTTGGCTGGCACTGGAGGAGACGTGTGTTGGGAGCATTGCCAGTGCTAGGGGGAGCTCAGAACGAGTGGGTTAATTAGCAGCACCAAACTATTGTTTTTGCCAAAAATATATGGACAGATAAATGTCTGTGTGCATTATAACTGTAACAAAGGCTTCGTCTCAGCGCAGTTCAAAGGAAGCAGGAATATCTCGCCTTTGCTGCAGGTGCAGAAGAAGAAAGCGGCATCATGTAAGTTTAAGAGACCACGTGCAGCTTCAGCGTAGCAAAACATTGCGTTTGTTAGCCGAGTTTCCGATGCTAGACCTTCGTCAGGTCTTTATCAGAGCAAAACAGCAGCACGCCATGCTGGGTGGAACGCTTTGATGAACATGAGCTCCAGCTCCAAAGGTCTAGCTAATAAAGGCGGTTTTCTGCTGTGCAGGCCCTGCATGGAGCCTCTCTCGCACGTGTGCTTCTGTATAACAGCTCTTAAAAAAGAGCATCGTTCAGAAGTGCAGCAAAATAATGCACGTTGCCCAGGCGTGGTGATCAATTAATGATCAATTAGGCATCGCGGCATTTGCTGTAAACGTGCCTACTCGCATTTTTCGAGGGAATTCAATTCTCTATAGGAAGAATTTCCACGCTCTTCTGATGTCCACACTTCCCTGGCTTAACTTTCAAATTAAAATGTATGGCATTTACAAAAATACATGATACCTGGTTTTTCATTGAGCAGGGTTCATTTTTCACATGTGCAACCGAGTCAGTCTGACTGTTTTACAGGTTGTGGCCTGATTTTTTTATGAATACAACCACCCTCAATATCAGAAGGTCTCTGAGCACATTTCAGATAAGCATGTTAGGGCTCAAGAATGAGCGTGTGGAGGCGGGGCTTAGTGAGGAACAAGCAGTGTAGAAAGCAGCCAATCAGAGGCTGTTCAGCGAAAAATCCTCTCTGGTTCAAATTACAGAGTTACAGGTGCAGCAGAACTGAGTTTTGAACCATTAGGGGGCGCAATAAGCAGTGTAATTGGTTGTGGCAGTGTAATGTATCACCTTGAAATTGAGCTTAGGTTTTTGGATTTTTTAAAAATCCGATTATCCGCCTGTTTCCTCCCCAATTTGGACCGCCAGTTACCCAACTCGTCCGCACTTCTCTGGCTTAACTTTTAATTTAACATTTATGGCATTTACAAAAATGACAAAAATGGAGATACATGTTTTTATTGTTTTTGAGTTCGAGAGTAGCGAAATGTACATGGTTTTGAGCAGGGTTCACTTTTCACATGTGCAACCGAGTCAGTCTTGGGAGTCAGTGCCCTGTAACAACCCTTCAGCCTTATCCCATTCCAAAACGTGACGGGGTTGAGCGTGACGGGGTTGAGCGTGACGGGGTTGAAGGTTTTGTGCTTGATGACTTTCTGTGCTAGCATGGTACCAAATGGTACAAACTGGGCCGTCAAATGGGCCTTCGACGATTCCGCTTCCTTCAGTCTATCAAGCGCTCTGGCCTGTTACTGAAGCCCTGATGTCCACCTAACCCAGAAACTGAGGCTAGGTGACCTTTGTTAGTCCATTTGAACAGTAGTAGACATGCAAACGTGAGCTAGCTAGCGTTGACGAACACAGGTTGAAATCCAAGTTCTCGCGCTGCTGTTAGCTATAGTCGACAGCATATTGCAGCGAAGTGAAGCCATTACGCCATCACTGACCGGCTGTGCAGTGAACACACACACACACACACACACACACATTGGTGAAGAGGAAGGCTGCTCCTCTAACCTTCAGGCCACGGCTGCGCCTGGCTCTTCCTTCTTTTTCCTTCTTAAAGCCGAAAGCGTATCACAGTGAAGTGGAGCTGTTATGCTATCGCTGATAAACTCCTGTCCGGCTATTTGTACTGAAGTATCCAGTGTCTGCGTCATTCGTTATTGTCATTTTAATGAATAAATTAAGCCAGACTTATGGAATATCTTAATTCTATTAAATAGATGGCTCATTTTCTCCTCTGCATTTCAAAACAAAAGCCCTGTGGCATCAATCAGAGAGTATCTGTTTATCTGGGACTGTATTTACAGCCTAAAATCAGTGGATTTGATGTATTAAGGGATTGCTGATGTTTTTTGTGAGATTAGGAGTAGGTATGTTGCATTGCATTGAAGAGAATCTTTCAAAATCTCGACATAATTACATTTTTGAGACGTTGTCAGAGTGGCTCTGTAACTTTCCTAGACTTATATAGACTTAATCGCCTCTAAATGTATGAGTGATGTTGTAAATGTAAATGTATGTACGAGTACATCCATCCTTAATATCAGAAGGTCTCTGAGCACATTTCAGATATGCATGTTAGGGGGTCAAGAATAAGCATGTGGAGGTGGGGCTTAGTGAGGAAAAAGTAGGGTAGAAAGCAGCCAATCAGAGTGTTCTGCTTTAGACGTCGCTACGGTGTTAGCATCGCTTATTCAGCGAAAAATCCTCTCTGGTTCAAATGACAGAGTTACAGGTGCAGCAGAACTGAGTTTTGAACCATTAGGGGGCGCACTAAGCAGTGTAATTGGTTGTGGCAGTGTAATGTATCACCTTGAAATTGAGCTTTTGTTGGACAGATCACGTTGTTTAGTGTGGGGAAAAAATTGTGTGCAGATATTTAATCCATTAACGGTGGCCATCAGCAGCCAGAGCCTGAGAGAGCACAACTGGCCAAGTTCTCTCCAGATGGCTCATCACTTCAGTCTGATGCTGGCCGGCATGGGCACCTGCTAGCCGATGCATCAGAGCTGGGTACCCGGCGCTTTTCCGCCCAGCCTGTTGGTTGCCGGGTGACGTTGCATCTTCGGGAGTTGGAAGAGAATCGGTGATGTTGGAGACGGCATGTGTCAGTCCTCACCTTTTCTAGTGTCGGGGGCATTACATGTGGTAGGGGAAGAGTACCAGTGATTGCGTTGGGTAATTGGCTAACCTATCACCACCACTGTGCATGAATCCAAGTCAGCTGGCTTCTCTACAATGAGCCATTAGGCCATTTTACATCCCAACCACTGAATTATGCTGCAGTTTTAACAAACTTACCTTCAAGCTTAATGTGTCAGCAGCTATTTTCATTACAGCAGACTGCCCCTTTAAATGATGTCGCTTATCCCAACTGAGTCATATGTAAATGGACGCGTTAGCCCTTTCGAATCACCCTCTCAAAATCAAACATAGCTTGTGAGAAGAAGTGAGAATTAGCCAGGTTAGCATCACGGCATGCTAAAAACAAGGCAATCAGTGGGACCGGGAACCAAATTAAGCAGAGGGAAAAAGAACAGGAGAGCAGGCCCGGCATTATCTATAGTGCACTTCTCGCTGGCAACTCCGCGCCAGCTGCCAGGCTCTTTTGTGTATGTCGCTTGCTGCACAATCAAAGCAGCTTATGCCGTATTGTAACCAGACGACGTAATACCATAATGGATCAATTTCATGTTTGTAAACAAAGTGCGGCATTATGGGAAATTACCGTGGACTGCCATTGAAATTCAAATTCAATGTTTCTAAAACTGCATATAAAGCCTTTTTACCTCTTTCAGCGAGAGAGTGTTACCTTCTCGTGTCGGCCCGGCAGCCTCACGTAGCCGGACTCTTTAGCCGTTGTGAAAAGCTCTTTTTTTTCGCCTCATGAATAATAAGAAAAAGTTGGACGACAGTTCTGACAGGCCTTGGATCAATGCAGGGGTTCGCGGGGCATGTCTTCACTAAGCTCTCTGGCTCTCTGTAGGATGCTAAGCTAAATTGTCAAAGTTGGGCACTTTGAGCGCTCCGGGTCGTGCTGTGAAGTGAAATGTTGGAATCGTGTGGGTGGCCACTTGACAAAATTCCACCATGTGTCTTTCTCCCTCTCGCTTTCTCTCCGATGACGGCGGCCTGTCAGGAGTCAGGGAGCCGGGGTCGGGCGATACGACGCAGCTGCCGAGGCAAAAGAGCTCGTTAAGCAGAGCGAAAGAAATTTGGCCGTTGGATTGACTCAGCCCCTTCCTTATCACCTTGCTACAATACCGCTCGAGCACTTGTGTAATGTCAAATCTAGCTCTACGGCATATAACGTATCTGTCTGCCAATAAGGAGGCGTCTGCCGCTGCGGCTCGGGCCCACAGAGGCGGAGTGAACGTACGCTGATAGGGTTGATTTAAATATAGCGTGGAAGCGACAAGCACGCTTATTCCATCCAGTTAATGTTAGCGCCGTCACCCACTTAATGTCAGCGCCGTACTGCGGCGGTGTCAGCGCTCGTCAGAGTGGCAGGTTTAATCACAGCAGAGGCCGAGCCTCACTCCTGCAATATCACTCTCTCATTACGCCCGAGTCAAACCACTTTCACACCCCAATTAGTGTCATATTCCTTCTGTCTTTGCCTCACGGTAACGCACTCCGGTGTTCAGGGTGCCGCTGCCACGTACGAGATCGGCGAGTGGGCTGTAGTTGCTGGTGGGTGGGGTAGCGGCTGGCTGAGCTGTTTTGATAGCCGTCCTTAGCCGTCAAAAGGTTTGGACACACCTTTGTTGACTTTTCCCACTGATGGCAAACTACCAGCAGAGGTTTTGTTAGCGTAAAGCAGCTGGATGCTAATGTTTTGGGCGTATTTAGCCTCAGCACTCAGCAAGGTTTGCCAAAAATAATGACAGTTAGACAGTTTGACAATTTTCCACACTGTTGTCAAAACCTCATGTTAAGACTCTTTTGGCCCAAAAGTGGCTTAAACACTTGAGTTTTGAGTGCTGATGAGTGCTAACTAAG
Source organism: Salminus brasiliensis (assembly GCF_030463535.1). Lineage (NCBI taxonomy): Eukaryota > Metazoa > Chordata > Actinopteri > Characiformes > Bryconidae > Salminus > Salminus brasiliensis. Next base: position 94,457,241 of record NC_132878.1, read on the forward strand.
GACGTGCAGTCCAATTCATTTCGATATGCGAGTATTTCCGGAGACACTTCAGGTGTTAGCTTCTTTTCTGACGTGATAGCACTTGTGTTAGGATGCTAAAACGATCAAAACACTAACATATATTAGCATGCATTGGAATAACGTAGAAAACAGAAACATCATTCTTGGAATATCAGACGGAAATCGGATTCCCTGTCAGCTGAGTGGCGGAGGCTGACTCTTCAGATGAGCTAGCGAGCTAACAGCAGTGCTGGATGCTAATGAGGACTGGTTGTCTTCTTTCTGAGGATCTTTTCTCCTTGTGGACAATATCTCACCATGCTAGTTTGTCAGAGTTTATCTAGCAGTGCTATTCTGTTAGATCAGACAGTGCAATTTGCCTAGTTAGCAAAAAGACTACGGCACAATTAGCTACGCTAACTCTGAAGAGACCATTAACTGAGCACAGAAGAACCTGTTATTCTTCCACATGTTTCTCATTGAACTGTTAGAATCGTTTTGTCTAGATCAAAGGGTTCTATAGGGTTTCCACCAGTCTGAAGAACCCTTGAAACATTCACATGTTTCTTTGAGTTCTCATGTTCCTATATAGAACCATTCTTTCTAAATCAAATGTTTATATAGATGTTCCACCAGTCTGAAGAACCCTTGAAAAATTTACATGGTTCTTTGAGTTCTCATGTTCCTATATAGAACCATTCTTTCTAAACCAAAGTTTTCTATAGATGTTCCACCAGTCTGAAGAACCCCTGCAACATTCACATGGGTCTTTAAGGTTCTCATGCACCTATATAGAACCATTTTTTTCTAGATCAAAGGGTTCTATAGGTTTTCCACCACTGTGATGAACCCTTGAAACATTTACATGATATTTTGAGTTCCCATGCTCCTAAGTAGAACCATGTTCTATATTACAGGGTTCTATAGGTTTTCCACCAGTCTGAAGAACCCTTGAAACATTCACATGGTTCTTTGAGTTCCTATATAGAACCGTTTTTTCCAGATCAAAGGTTTCTATAGATGTTCCAGTGTGAAGAACCCTTGAAACATTCACATGGTTCTTTAAGTTCTCATGGTCCTGTCTAGAACCATTGCCTTCCTAAAAGCCTTTGAAGAACACCTTTTCAGAGAATATGAATGGGATGTTTTTCGTGGTGAATGTTTGAAGTTAATGCTGGTGTCTCCCCATGTTTACCAGACAGTGTCTACAAGTGTGATTGACACCACGGGAAGTGCAGTGCTCCACAACCCGACGCACATCCCACTCACCGGGGTAAACATTAACCAAGATGTGCGGTTTGCATACACACACACACTCCTCCTATACACACACCGTCGAATCAGAACCATCTGTTGGCCTCTCATGGGCAGGCTGAGGTGCTCCGTCATTAACGTTGGGGTGTTGTTGAGCAGGCGTGACCCCACACGTCCCCCGCACGTCTCCGGGCGTAATAAGAGCCGTCTATCTCCCCGACGCACGGCTCTTTTCACGTGGAGGTTAATGGGAATGACTCGCATATTAATAATGCCATTATTACCACAGAGACGGGCCTGCGGGTGAATTCAACACGACTGCGGCTCTCCCGGAGGCAGGAGGAAGGTTACAAGGCCACCCTCCCGGCTCTCTCTGCCGGCTAGCCGCCGCTGACCCCTGCCTCGGAGACGTGATGGACGCGTGGTTTGCTCCAGCCAAGGCTTACGCCGCCGTCAGACCACGAGCTGCAAATCGCCCGTGACAAAGCCGACATGGGGCCACTGGGAATTGAGACGGAAGCTCTGACCCATCGGCTAATCAGCAACGGTACGCAGACAGCCCAGCACAAGCATGCAGTCAGCTCTGATTCCTGACGTCCCTCCTAAGCGAGACAAGCGACGGGAAAGGCATGAAAAGGAGGGCGATACCTCGCTTTGATACACGTTCCAGAGATATTCAGCCACGGACCAGGAGGACCCTGCACTTTTAAGCATAAGGGTTCTTTGAACAATGTCATAGAAGAACCATTATTGGCTCCATACAGAACCTTTTTAGTAAAAGAGAGACCTGAGTTATAAAAACGAACCCTCATAGAGCTCTCCTCATTACCTGCCACTATGATCCGAGGATCGAATCCTGGGTCACGCTGCTTGCCATCAGCAGCCGGAGCCCAAAAGGGCACAATTGGCCTTACTATCTCAGTGGTGGGTTGGTGGCACTTCCTCTCCCCATCACTCCTAGTGGGATATTGGTCTGCAGAAGCATCTGTTAGTTGTTGTATCGGAGCTGGAGATCCGACGCTCTTCTCTTCTCGCTCCAGATCAAATCAAAGACCGGATCGGATCTCATATTAGTATTTAGAACTAAATGTTATCTAGCTCTGACATTGGGTCTGATCGTTGGCAGTCTAGCGATGCTGCATAGACGGCAGGTCGGAAAAAGAGGGGATGGCTGGCTTCGCGTGTCAGAGGCCTAACGATACTCTGGTTAAATCGGATTTGGACATATTACCATACGTACCACTGAGTTACGTCACTCCATCCTTCTTTCATTCAAAATGCATTGGTTTCAGAGCCAGAGGAGCTGTTCAGTGCTTAAAACTTAGCATTTACTCATGGCTGCACCCAGCCAACACATGCCAGCCAGGTCAAACCAGGCCATTCCAACATCACACCCAGAGCAGACTCGAAATCAGATCTAATGCAAGGACCAGATCAAATCAAAAACCGGATCGGATCTCATATTAGTATTTAGAAGACCTGAGATCAGACAGAAAGGCAGACTTAATGTAAAATCCAAATCAGTCGCTGTTAATCTTGAGCTAGAGACGACATTCCCGATCAGTCCTAGATCAGACCCAAAAAAACACAATGAAACCTAACCAAGATTAGACTACAATTAGACACTTAGACAATAAAAATAGATCACACCCAGGTCAGCCCAACATTAGACACAGGTGGGACCCAAATCCACATCTGGCTTCACGTGTCAGAAGCTTAACGATACTCTGGTTAGATCGGATTTGGACATATTACCAAGAATGCACCACATGTGAAGGATGAGGGACAGTAATTTGACCACTCTAAGCATTGCCACAGTTGTCGGAAGGCTGCTGGTTCCATGGCGGGAGTTCCAGAGAGCATAATTGGCCTCTCTCTTTCTGGGTGAGTAGGATGGCCTTGCCCAGTATCCCATCACTTAGTGCGATGCTAGTTAGCGTTGGCGTTAGCAGTAGCAGCTAGTGTCTTCTCTGAGTGTGTTGTTGAGCTCCAGAGGAGTTGCTTTGCTGGTGGTTTGAGAAGCTGCAGGAGCTTCATGTGACTTTGAGGAAGCTTGCTAGCCTTTGGGCGACTCTGAGGACCATGCTTGGCTTCACCCTCCCTGTGCAGGTCGCATCGTATGATAGGGGAAGTCCTAGCTAGTGGGTGGGAACTGGATGTTACTAAATTGGATAGAAAACTGGGAGTGAAAAGGTCTGCAACGTCTTCATGTCTCTCTTAAAGATGAAGAGTTGGAAAGGCAGAAGGGAACCGTGGATGCATCTGGTTTCCAGAGCAGAGGTTCAGAAATAGGCTGTCAGCCCAGGAAGGGACCTCTGGAGTCAGAGGATGAGGGAACTTGGACGGGTTGAACAGCCACTCCTCCTGCTGAGGAACACTCGAAACCCCCACAGGGCCGATGCAGCCCTTTCTTCCCTCCTTCCTTCTGTTTCACCCACGCTTCTGCCCAGATCGCTGCAGCTTAAAAATTCATGTGTGTGGATTTTAGGTCATTAAAGACTCATCAGTCTGGATTTTTTTTCTAGCGCAATCCAATATTCAGTATTCATGAGCCCGTTTTTCTTTTTTCAGCGGCCTCTGATTGTTCCCTTCCTCCCTGCCCACCTCACGGTTTCCTGTTTTGACGGTGTTTGTCTGCATTTCCGGGGCTTGTTTGTAAATGGCGTAGGTTAATGGAATGCTATACTGCCTGGACAATTATTAAGTAAAGAGCTGGAGGCAGTGGACGCTAATGAGCTAAAGGCCAGCCTTTGCGGACGAGGCTTGTGTGGGAGCAAGCCGCTCCGACTCCGGTTGTGCAGAAAGAGCAGGAATGCTAACCTCTGTGTGAAGGAACTGCCTGGACGAAGAGTTACCACTGAGTTACGTCACTCCATCCTTCTTTCATTCAAAATGCATTGGTTTCAGAGCCAGAGGAGCTGTTCAGTGCTTAAAACTTAGCATTTACTCATGGCTGCACCCAGCCAACACATGCCAGCCAGGTCAAACCAGGCCATTCCAACATCACACCCAGAGCAGACTCGAAATCAGACCTAATGCAAGGACCAGATCAAATCAAAGACCGGATCGGATCTCATATTAGCATGTAGAACTAAATATTACCTGGCTCTAACATTGGGTCTGATGTTAGTTATAATTTTGGATCAGATTTAGATCAGATCAGACCCATGACCTGACTCAAATCTGTTCCAAGAGAAGACCTAAGATCAGACCTAAGATTAGTCCTAGATAACACTCAGGAATCTGACTCAGATTACACCCTAGATTAGACCCAGTGTAGACCTTGGGTTAGACTCAAATCAGACCTAAGATCAAACTCAGGTCAGGTTTAAAAAATTACACCCTAGATCACACCCTGGTCAGGTGTTAGACGCAAATCAGTCTTACTTAATCTTAAAGTAGACAGTACACAGACTGGACCTAGACATTCAGATCAGACCCAGATTACACCACAATGCAACAGACTATCAGACCAATAAGAAAGACCAAGTCCTGATCACACCAAGATTAGACCCCAAAAAACTATGATACCTATAAACCAACCAGAGATTCAGTATAATCATACTGACATGAGACCTAGACCAGTCCTAAAGATCACTCCTAAATGCAGGCACAAAAACCCAAACCTGTGACCCAAAAGGGGTCTTAAAATCAAACCAAAAATCAGACTACGTCTTTCTTAATCTTGACCTAGAAAATACAGAGACTAGACCCGAATAACATTTCAATCAGATCAGACCCAAAATAACTGATACCAAGCAATCAAACCATGATTAGATAGAAATCAGACCAGCATTAGACTTCCAATCATGAAGATCACAGCCAGACCCAAATTTAGATACAGCTGAGCACACTTGACCTTGAATTAGATGTTATAGAGACAACATTCAGATCAATTGTAGATCAGACCCCAAAAAAACACAATACCATAAAACACAATACCCAATCAAGATTGGACTAAAATAAGACCAGCATTAGACCTACACCAATCGTTAAGAACAAAGATCAGAACCAAGACCAGACTTAATGTGAAACCCAAATCTGACTCAGTTTTACTTATCTTTAAACTAGGCATTACAGAGATTAGACACAAATTACATTTTTATCAGCCCCCAAAAAACACAATAACAAGAAACCGAATCAAAATTAGACTACAACCAGACCAATATACAAATCCAAGCCATCCAAACCACATCCTGACAAAAAAGCATCCTACCCATACCATGATGCCCAGATAAATCCAAGACATTGAACTGATGAGCCCCAGATCAGACCCCAAAAAACACGATACCAGGAAACCAAATCAAGAGACCTGCAGTAGACCTAGACCTAGACCAGTCGTAAAGATCACACCCATGTCAGACCCAAAATTAGACACAGGTGGGACCCAAGAAAAGACCTGAGATCAGACCCACAAAAACACAATACCAAGAAACCAAACCAAGATTAGACTACAATTAGACACTTAGAAAACAAAAAATAGACAATTAGACAAAATAAAAAACACACCCAGGTCAGACCCGACATTAGACACAGGTGGGACCCAAGAAAAGACCTAAGATCAGACCCACAAAAACAATACCAAGAAACCAAACCAAGATTAGACTAAAATCAGACCCACATACAAATCCAAACCATCCAAACCACATCCTTACAAAAAAGCATCCTACCCATACCATGATGAGTGACCAGGCCCAGATGAATCCAAGACATTGAACTGATGAGCCCCAGATCAGACCCCAAAAAACACGATACCAGGAAACCAAATCAAGAGACCTGCAGTAGACCTAGACCTAGACCAGTCGTAAAGATCACACCCATGTCAGACCCAACATTAGACACAGGTGGGACCCAAGAAAAGACCTGAGATCAGACCCACAAAAACAATACCAAGAAACCAAACCAAGATTAGACTAAAATCAGACCCACATACAAATCCAAACCACATCCTGACAAAAAAAGCATCCTACCCATACCATGATGAGTGACCAGGCCCAGATGAATCCTAAACATTGAATAGAACTTTTGTGGAACAGGTCGGATCCGGTTGACAGTACCAGACTCTCCGTATTATCATGTAAAAAAGCACATCACAGCACTCCTGACTCCCACTCCTGCTATTAATCCACCGCCGCCTCTCGTACAACACTCGCCACCAATAATAGCGCTAATAAAGTCTAAATGTAATCCGTGTTGTTGGTTCTCAGAGGCAGCTTTTTTAGCGGCTCTGTGGAAGCTTTGTGTTGTGTTGCGAGGCTGGCTGTAGTATTCTTTACCGCAATTACATCCTCCAGTGGAGCAAGATAGGTAATCCCCGCTCTCAGTGTCTCTGATTATATTTTATTGCAGTCGTTTTTCATTTCTTGTCCTCCCCTTCGCCGTAGGTATCTTCTCAGCCATCGCTCGGCAGAAGAGGCTCTCTCTCGCGCGCTCTCGCGCGCTTTCTCTCGCGGTGTGTATATATAGTCTAGTTTTTTTTTTCCTTTCAAAGACCCTTTTCTCTTTCTCTCTCTAACCATGTCACCCACAGTGATATTGTGCCGTGAATGGAGGGGGCTGTGCAGCAGGGGGTTATTTGGACTTGAAGTAGAGACACAGATAGAAGTCACTGTGGGTTCATGAATGCATATAGTGTGTGTGTGTGTGTGTGTGTGTGAGTGTGTGAGGCCTACTGCGTCGTTTTAATAGTTTATGTGCAGACTGTATCTGTAAGTGTGTGTGTGTGTGTGCCGGTGTGTTTTCGTACGTCTGGGTTGGGGGGGGGGGGTGTTTGTGCACTCATGCGAGCGACAAAGGGAGATAGAGGGGTAGACACGGTGTGCGAGTGTGTGTGTGTGTAACTGTAAGAGTGTGTGTGTGTGTGTGTGCGCATGAGTGAGCAGGTATCGGAAAAAAAGGGAGGGTGAAAAGGTCGTTGCAGGATAGCCGCCCATACAGCTAGTCGTGAGTCATGAGTACACTCATACACACACACACACACACACACACACACACATACACACACACACACAGCAAGAAACAGTGCATGGGCAACTGCAGCCCTGCTTACAAGACAATTCTCCACTCTCGCTCACATTCGCTCTCACGCTCTCGCGCTCGCTCTCATCTGCCAGCTCTGTCTGTTAAACCCTGTTTACACCTGCTCACTTCATGTGACTAGGCTCTGGACCGATCAGCCATAACATTAGTACCACCATTAGCATCGTCTATCTTCATCTACAGTGCCTTCATCTATCAAGAGGTGGGGTCTACACATCAGGCAGCAAGTGAGCAGTCTGTGATGACCAGAACCAAACTGTGAGGTTCTAGACGAGTGACTGGGTCAGAACATCTCCAAAAGATGTTTTTTATGGTACTGGGAGGGGTTTTGATGGTACTGGGAGGAGTTTTGATTGTATTGGGAGGAGTTTTTATGGTACTGGGAGGAGTTTTGATGGTACTGGGAGGGGTTTCCATGGTACTGGGAGGAGTATCTATGGTACTGGGAGGTGTTTCTATGGTACTGGGAGGAGTTTTGATGGCACTGGAAGGAGTTTCAATGGTACTGGGAGGAGTTTGATGGTACTGGGAGGAGTTTTGATGGTACTGGGAGGGGTTTCGATTGTCTTGGGAGGTGTTTCGATGGTATTGGGAGGGGTTTTGATGGTACTGGGAGGGGTTTCGATTGTCTTGGGAGGCGTTTCGATGGTATTGGGAGGGGTTTTGATGGTACTGGGAGGGGTTTCGATTGTCTTGGGAGGCGTTTCAATGGTACTGGGAGGGGTTTTGATGGTACTGGGAGGGGTTTTGATGGTAGTCCTCGTTAACTTAAAGTAACTGAATGCATTCATTAGAAGGGGTGTCCACAAACATTTGGACATATCTCTCCCTTTCTTTGTCTTTCTTTAGCTATGTCTCTCTCCTTTCTGATGTCTTCATCCTTTCTCTCTTATCATTCTCCTCATTTAATCTCTCTCGCTCTCTCTCTCTCTCTCTCTCTCTCGCGCACACTCTCTCAGTCTCTGATGGAGGGAGAATAAAGTCATCAGTGCCCCCCACTCCGAGCCCACCGCCGCCCCATTAACAAGTGTATTCTAATTTGCTGTGAGCTTTGACAGACAGCCGAGATCTGCACGAGACGAGACGAGGAGATTTCTATAAATACACACACACACACACACACACAGTGAGGGGGGTGGGCCAGACGGATATAAACAACAGAAGAAAGTAGAGCCTGTCTGCATAAGATTGCATAAATCAGTAAATCTGGAGCGCTGCTTTTCCCTCTCCTCGCATCCTGCTCTCCTCTCTCTACTCTTTTCATCCTCCTCTCCTCCTCCTCTTCTCTTCACCTCTCCTCCTGCTCCTCCTCTTCACCTCTCCTCCTCCTTTCTCCTCCTCCTTTCTCCTTCTCTCCTCATATACTCTCTTCTACACCACTCCTCATATTACCCTCTCCTTCCCTCTTCTCCTCTTCACCTCTCAACCTCCTCCTCTTCACCTCTCCTCCTCCTCTCCTCTTCACCTCTCCTCCTCCTTCTCCTCGTCACCTCTCCTCCTCCTCTCCTCTTCACCTCTCCTCCTCCTCCTCCTCCTCCTCTCCTCTTCACCTCTCCTCCTTCTTCTCCTCTTTACCTCTCCTCCTCCTCCTCTTTACCTCTCCTCCTCCTTCTCTTCACCTCTCCTCCTCCTTTCTCCTCCTCCTCTTTACCTCTCCTCCTCCTCCTCCTTCTCCTCTTTACCTCTCCTCCTCCTCCTCTTTACCTCTCCTCCTCCTCCTCCTTCTCCTCTTCACCTCTCCTCCTTCTTCTCCTCTTTACCTCTCCTCCTCCTCTCCTCTTCACCTCTCCTCCTCCTCCTCCTCT